>NW_027182200.1:0-19306 GCF_029961685.1 Aristolochia californica | reverse complement strand
AAATGGGCAAAATAATGGCTAGTTTGACTCGGGCAAATATCCCACCGCACGTTCACTTTTAGAATTCAATGAACGTTTGTCATTCTCTTCAAAAGGTTTTGATCCATAGGTGATTTGCATCTTTAACGCGTTTGAAGCATGCAGATCCATTTTTAAAGCATGTGTGGAAGAAATCTCATTCTTATAAAATTCCAAGCTGTTAGGGTTGAACTGGTGGAATTTCCCAAACTTGGACAGCAAAACTTTTGGGTTCATTTGTGGTGTGTGAATAGATTTTCTTTACTTACATTTGTTATTGTTTTAAAATTTTTCCAAACATAAACTCTAAAATTTTCATTTTGTGGTGATCTATTTGCATTTTTGGTTCACGGGATGAAGGGAGACCGAAAACTCAAAGTTTTTATTTAAGAAAAATGAGTACATCTAAAATGGAAATGCGCAATGCACAAATGTAGAGAGAGATAATTCCAAGGTGTGTCTGTAATTTTTAGGGACTGTAAGCCCTTTTTAGTTCTTGTATATCAGGTTTTGCAATCGTCGGGGAATTTTGAACTGAGTGTTGACTCCCAATCCGTAAGTCATTTCTTAGGGTAATATAGCCCGTAACGCATGATAAATCACTTTACAATCATCTATGATCGTTAGGTCAGCTTTTTGTAAATGGGCAAAATAATGGCTAGTTTGACTCGGGCAAATATCCCACCGCACGTTCACTTTTAGAATTCAATGAACGTTTGTCATTCTCTTCAAAAGGTTTTGATCCATAGGTGATTTGCATCTTTAACGCGTTTGAAGCATGCAGATCCATTTTTAAAGCATGTGTGGAAGAAATCTCATTCTTATAAAATTCCAAGCTGTTAAGGGTTGAACTGGTGGAATTTCCCAAACTTGGACAGCAAAACTTTTGGGTTCATTTGTGGTGTGTGAATAGATTTTCTTTACTTACATTTGTTATTGTTTTAAAATTTTTCCAAACATAAACTCTAAAATTTTCATTTTGTGGTGATCTATTTGCATTTTTGGTTTACGGGATGAAGGGAGACCGAAAACTCAAAGTTTTTATTTAAGAAAAATGAGTACATCTAAAATGGAAATGCGCAATGCACAAATGTAGAGAGAGATAATTCCAAGGTGTGTCTGTAATTTTTAGGGACTGTAAGCCCTTTTTAGTTCTTGTATATCAGGTTTTGCAATCGTCGGGGAATTTTGAACTGAGTGTTGACTCCCAATCCGTAAGTCATTTCTTAGGGTAATATAGCCCGTAACGCATGATAAATCACTTTACAATCATCTATGATCGTTAGGTCAGCTTTTTGTAAATGGGCAAAATAATGGCTAGTTTGACTCGGGCAAATATCCCACCGCACGTTCACTTTTAGAATTCAATGAACGTTTGTCATTCTCTTCAAAAGGTTTTGATCCATAGGTGATTTGCATCTTTAACGCGTTTGAAGCATGCAGATCCATTTTTAAAGCATGTGTGGAAGAAATCTCATTCTTATAAAATTCCAAGCTGTTAGGGTTGAACTGGTGGAATTTCCCAAACTTGGACAGCAAAACTTTTGGGTTCATTTGTGGTGTGTGAATAGATTTTCTTTACTTACATTTGTTATTGTTTTAAAATTTTTCCAAACATAAACTCTAAAATTTTCATTTTGTGGTGATCTATTTGCATTTTTGGTTTACGGGATGAAGGGAGACCGAAAACTCAAAGTTTTTATTTAAGAAAAATGAGTACATCTAAAATGGAAATGCGCAATGCACAAATGTAGAGAGAGATAATTCCAAGGTGTGTCTGTAATTTTTAGGGACTGTAAGCCCTTTTTAGTTCTTGTATATCAGGTTTTGCAATCGTCGGGGAATTTTGAACTGAGTGTTGACTCCCAATCCGTAAGTCATTTCTTAGGGTAATATAGCCCGTAACGCATGATAAATCACTTTACAATCATCTATGATCGTTAGGTCAGCTTTTTGTAAATGGGCAAAATAATGGCTAGTTTGACTCGGGCAAATATCCCACCGCACGTTCACTTTTAGAATTCAATGAACGTTTGTCATTCTCTTCAAAAGGTTTTGATCCATAGGTGATTTGCATCTTTAACGCGTTTGAAGCATGCAGATCCATTTTTAAAGCATGTGTGGAAGAAATCTCATTCTTATAAAATTCCAAGCTGTTAGGGTTGAACTGGTGGAATTTCCCAAACTTGGACAGCAAAACTTTTGGGTTCATTTGTGGTGTGTGAATAGATTTTCTTTACTTACATTTGTTATTGTTTTAAAATTTTTCCAAACATAAACTCTAAAATTTTCATTTTGTGGTGATCTATTTGCATTTTTGGTTTACGGGATGAAGGGAGACCGAAAACTCAAAGTTTTTATTTAAGAAAAATGAGTACATCTAAAATGGAAATGCGCAATGCACAAATGTAGAGAGAGATAATTCCAAGGTGTGTCTGTAATTTTTAGGGACTGTAAGCCCTTTTTAGTTCTTGTATATCAGGTTTTGCAATCGTCGGGGAATTTTGAACTGAGTGTTGACTCCCAATCCGTAAGTCATTTCTTAGGGTAATATAGCCCGTAACGCATGATAAATCACTTTACAATCATCTATGATCGTTAGGTCAGCTTTTTGTAAATGGGCAAAATAATGGCTAGTTTGACTCGGGCAAATATCCCACCGCACGTTCACTTTTAGAATTCAATGAACGTTTGTCATTCTCTTCAAAAGGTTTTGATCCATAGGTGATTTGCATCTTTAACGCGTTTGAAGCATGCAGATCCATTTTTAAAGCATGTGTGGAAGAAATCTCATTCTTATAAAATTCCAAGCTGTTAGGGTTGAACTGGTGGAATTTCCCAAACTTGGACAGCAAAACTTTTGGGTTCATTTGTGGTGTGTGAATAGATTTTCTTTACTTACATTTGTTATTGTTTTAAAATTTTTCCAAACATAAACTCTAAAATTTTCATTTTGTGGTGATCTATTTGCATTTTTGGTTTACGGGATGAAGGGAGACCGAAAACTCAAAGTTTTTATTTAAGAAAAATGAGTACATCTAAAATGGAAATGCGCAATGCACAAATGTAGAGAGAGATAATTCCAAGGTGTGTCTGTAATTTTTAGGGACTGTAAGCCCTTTTTAGTTCTTGTATATCAGGTTTTGCAATCGTCGGGGAATTTTGAACTGAGTGTTGACTCCCAATCCGTAAGTCATTTCTTAGGGTAATATAGCCCGTAACGCATGATAAATCACTTTACAATCATCTATGATCGTTAGGTCAGCTTTTTGTAAATGGGCAAAATAATGGCTAGTTTGACTCGGGCAAATATCCCACCGCACGTTCACTTTTAGAATTCAATGAACGTTTGTCATTCTCTTCAAAAGGTTTTGATCCATAGGTGATTTGCATCTTTAACGCGTTTGAAGCATGCAGATCCATTTTTAAAGCATGTGTGGAAGAAATCTCATTCTTATAAAATTCCAAGCTGTTAGGGTTGAACTGGTGGAATTTCCCAAACTTGGACAGCAAAACTTTTGGGTTCATTTGTGGTGTGTGAATAGATTTTCTTTACTTACATTTGTTATTGTTTTAAAATTTTTCCAAACATAAACTCTAAAATTTTCATTTTGTGGTGATCTATTTGCATTTTTGGTTTACGGGATGAAGGGAGACCGAAAACTCAAAGTTTTTATTTAAGAAAAATGAGTACATCTAAAATGGAAATGCGCAATGCACAAATGTAGAGAGAGATAATTCCAAGGTGTGTCTGTAATTTTTAGGGACTGTAAGCCCTTTTTAGTTCTTATATATCAGGTTTTGCAATCGTCGGGGAATTTTGAACTGAGTGTTGACTCCCAATCCGTAAGTCATTTCTTAGGGTAATATAGCCCGTAACGCATGATAAATCACTTTACAATCATCTATGATCGTTAGGTCAGCTTTTTGTAAATGGGCAAAATAATGGCTAGTTTGACTCGGGCAAATATCCCACCGCACGTTCACTTTTAGAATTTAATGAACGTTTGTCATTCTCTTCAAAAGGTTTTGATCCATAGGTGATTTGCATCTTTAACGCGTTTGAAGCATGCAGATCCATTTTTAAAGCATGTGTGGAAGAAATCTCATTCTTATAAAATTCCAAGCTGTTAGGGTTGAACTGGTGGAATTTCCCAAACTTGGACAGCAAAACTTTTGGGTTCATTTGTGGTGTGTGAATAGATTTTCTTTACTTACATTTGTTATTGTTTTAAAATTTTTCCAAACATAAACTCTAAAATTTTCATTTTGTGGTGATCTATTTGCATTTTTGGTTTACGGGATGAAGGGAGACCGAAAACTCAAAGTTTTTATTTAAGAAAAATGAGTACATCTAAAATGGAAATGCGCAATGCACAAATGTAGAGAGAGATAATTCCAAGGTGTGTCTGTAATTTTTAGGGACTGTAAGCCCTTTTTAGTTCTTATATATCAGGTTTTGCAATCGTCGGGGAATTTTGAACTGAGTGTTGACTCCCAATCCGTAAGTCATTTCTTAGGGTAATATAGCCCGTAACGCATGATAAATCACTTTACAATCATCTATGATCGTTAGGTCAGCTTTTTGTAAATGGGCAAAATAATGGCTAGTTTGACTCGGGCAAATATCCCACCGCACGTTCACTTTTAGAATTTAATGAACGTTTGTCATTCTCTTCAAAAGGTTTTGATCCATAGGTGATTTGCATCTTTAACGCGTTTGAAGCATGCAGATCCATTTTTAAAGCATGTGTGGAAGAAATCTCATTCTTATAAAATTCCAAGCTGTTAGGGTTGAACTGGTGGAATTTCCCAAACTTGGACAGCAAAACTTTTGGGTTCATTTGTGGTGTGTGAATAGATTTTCTTTACTTACATTTGTTATTGTTTTAAAATTTTTCCAAACATAAACTCTAAAATTTTCATTTTGTGGTGATCTATTTGCATTTTTGGTTTACGGGATGAAGGGAGACCGAAAACTCAAAGTTTTTATTTAAGAAAAATGAGTACATCTAAAATGGAAATGCGCAATGCACAAATGTAGAGAGAGATAATTCCAAGGTGTGTCTGTAATTTTTAGGGACTGTAAGCCCTTTTTAGTTCTTATATATCAGGTTTTGCAATCGTCGGGGAATTTTGAACTGAGTGTTGACTCCCAATCCGTAAGTCATTTCTTAGGGTAATATAGCCCGTAACGCATGATAAATCACTTTACAATCATCTATGATCGTTAGGTCAGCTTTTTGTAAATGGGCAAAATAATGGCTAGTTTGACTCGGGCAAATATCCCACCGCACGTTCACTTTTAGAATTTAATGAACGTTTGTCATTCTCTTCAAAAGGTTTTGATCCATAGGTGATTTGCATCTTTAACGCGTTTGAAGCATGCAGATCCATTTTTAAAGCATGTGTGGAAGAAATCTCATTCTTATAAAATTCCAAGCTGTTAGGGTTGAACTGGTGGAATTTCCCAAACTTGGACAGCAAAACTTTTGGGTTCATTTGTGGTGTGTGAATAGATTTTCTTTACTTACATTTGTTATTGTTTTAAAATTTTTCCAAACATAAACTCTAAAATTTTCATTTTGTGGTGATCTATTTGCATTTTTGGTTTACGGGATGAAGGGAGACCGAAAACTCAAAGTTTTTATTTAAGAAAAATGAGTACATCTAAAATGGAAATGCGCAATGCACAAATGTAGAGAGAGATAATTCCAAGGTGTGTCTGTAATTTTTAGGGACTGTAAGCCCTTTTTAGTTCTTATATATCAGGTTTTGCAATCGTCGGGGAATTTTGAACTGAGTGTTGACTCCCAATCCGTAAGTCATTTCTTAGGGTAATATAGCCCGTAACGCATGATAAATCACTTTACAATCATCTATGATCGTTAGGTCAGCTTTTTGTAAATGGGCAAAATAATGGCTAGTTTGACTCGGGCAAATATCCCACCGCACGTTCACTTTTAGAATTTAATGAACGTTTGTCATTCTCTTCAAAAGGTTTTGATCCATAGGTGATTTGCATCTTTAACGCGTTTGAAGCATGCAGATCCATTTTTAAAGCATGTGTGGAAGAAATCTCATTCTTATAAAATTCCAAGCTGTTAGGGTTGAACTGGTGGAATTTCCCAAACTTGGACAGCAAAACTTTTGGGTTCATTTGTGGTGTGTGAATAGATTTTCTTTACTTACATTTGTTATTGTTTTAAAATTTTTCCAAACATAAACTCTAAAATTTTCATTTTGTGGTGATCTATTTGCATTTTTGGTTCACGGGATGAAGGGAGACCGAAAACTCAAAGTTTTTATTTAAGAAAAATGAGTACATCTAAAATGGAAATGCGCAATGCACAAATGTAGAGAGAGATAATTCCAAGGTGTGTCTGTAATTTTTAGGGACTGTAAGCCCTTTTTAGTTCTTGTATATCAGGTTTTGCAATCGTCGGGGAATTTTGAACTGAGTGTTGACTCCCAATCCGTAAGTCATTTCTTAGGGTAATATAGCCCGTAACGCATGATAAATCACTTTACAATCATCTATGATCGTTAGGTCAGCTTTTTGTAAATGGGCAAAATAATGGCTAGTTTGACTCGGGCAAATATCCCACCGCACGTTCACTTTTAGAATTCAATGAACGTTTGTCATTCTCTTCAAAAGGTTTTGATCCATAGGTGATTTGCATCTTTAACGCGTTTGAAGCATGCAGATCCATTTTTAAAGCATGTGTGGAAGAAATCTCATTCTTATAAAATTCCAAGCTGTTAGGGTTGAACTGGTGGAATTTCCCAAACTTGGACAGCAAAACTTTTGGGTTCATTTGTGGTGTGTGAATAGATTTTCTTTACTTACATTTGTTATTGTTTTAAAATTTTTCCAAACATAAACTCTAAAATTTTCATTTTGTGGTGATCTATTTGCATTTTTGGTTCACGGGATGAAGGGAGACCGAAAACTCAAAGTTTTTATTTAAGAAAAATGAGTACATCTAAAATGGAAATGCGCAATGCACAAATGTAGAGAGAGATAATTCCAAGGTGTGTCTGTAATTTTTAGGGACTGTAAGCCCTTTTTAGTTCTTGTATATCAGGTTTTGCAATCGTCGGGGAATTTTGAACTGAGTGTTGACTCCCAATCCGTAAGTCATTTCTTAGGGTAATATAGCCCGTAACGCATGATAAATCACTTTACAATCATCTATGATCGTTAGGTCAGCTTTTTGTAAATGGGCAAAATAATGGCTAGTTTGACTCGGGCAAATATCCCACCGCACGTTCACTTTTAGAATTCAATGAACGTTTGTCATTCTCTTCAAAAGGTTTTGATCCATAGGTGATTTGCATCTTTAACGCGTTTGAAGCATGCAGATCCATTTTTAAAGCATGTGTGGAAGAAATCTCATTCTTATAAAATTCCAAGCTGTTAGGGTTGAACTGGTGGAATTTCCCAAACTTGGACAGCAAAACTTTTGGGTTCATTTGTGGTGTGTGAATAGATTTTCTTTACTTACATTTGTTATTGTTTTAAAATTTTTCCAAACATAAACTCTAAAATTTTCATTTTGTGGTGATCTATTTGCATTTTTGGTTCACGGGATGAAGGGAGACCGAAAACTCAAAGTTTTTATTTAAGAAAAATGAGTACATCTAAAATGGAAATGCGCAATGCACAAATGTAGAGAGAGATAATTCCAAGGTGTGTCTGTAATTTTTAGGGACTGTAAGCCCTTTTTAGTTCTTGTATATCAGGTTTTGCAATCGTCGGGGAATTTTGAACTGAGTGTTGACTCCCAATCCGTAAGTCATTTCTTAGGGTAATATAGCCCGTAACGCATGATAAATCACTTTACAATCATCTATGATCGTTAGGTCAGCTTTTTGTAAATGGGCAAAATAATGGCTAGTTTGACTCGGGCAAATATCCCACCGCACGTTCACTTTTAGAATTCAATGAACGTTTGTCATTCTCTTCAAAAGGTTTTGATCCATAGGTGATTTGCATCTTTAACGCGTTTGAAGCATGCAGATCCATTTTTAAAGCATGTGTGGAAGAAATCTCATTCTTATAAAATTCCAAGCTGTTAGGGTTGAACTGGTGGAATTTCCCAAACTTGGACAGCAAAACTTTTGGGTTCATTTGTGGTGTGTGAATAGATTTTCTTTACTTACATTTGTTATTGTTTTAAAATTTTTCCAAACATAAACTCTAAAATTTTCATTTTGTGGTGATCTATTTGCATTTTTGGTTCACGGGATGAAGGGAGACCGAAAACTCAAAGTTTTTATTTAAGAAAAATGAGTACATCTAAAATGGAAATGCGCAATGCACAAATGTAGAGAGAGATAATTCCAAGGTGTGTCTGTAATTTTTAGGGACTGTAAGCCCTTTTTAGTTCTTGTATATCAGGTTTTGCAATCGTCGGGGAATTTTGAACTGAGTGTTGACTCCCAATCCGTAAGTCATTTCTTAGGGTAATATAGCCCGTAACGCATGATAAATCACTTTACAATCATCTATGATCGTTAGGTCAGCTTTTTGTAAATGGGCAAAATAATGGCTAGTTTGACTCGGGCAAATATCCCACCGCACGTTCACTTTTAGAATTCAATGAACGTTTGTCATTCTCTTCAAAAGGTTTTGATCCATAGGTGATTTGCATCTTTAACGCGTTTGAAGCATGCAGATCCATTTTTAAAGCATGTGTGGAAGAAATCTCATTCTTATAAAATTCCAAGCTGTTAGGGTTGAACTGGTGGAATTTCCCAAACTTGGACAGCAAAACTTTTGGGTTCATTTGTGGTGTGTGAATAGATTTTCTTTACTTACATTTGTTATTGTTTTAAAATTTTTCCAAACATAAACTCTAAAATTTTCATTTTGTGGTGATCTATTTGCATTTTTGGTTCACGGGATGAAGGGAGACCGAAAACTCAAAGTTTTTATTTAAGAAAAATGAGTACATCTAAAATGGAAATGCGCAATGCACAAATGTAGAGAGAGATAATTCCAAGGTGTGTCTGTAATTTTTAGGGACTGTAAGCCCTTTTTAGTTCTTGTATATCAGGTTTTGCAATCGTCGGGGAATTTTGAACTGAGTGTTGACTCCCAATCCGTAAGTCATTTCTTAGGGTAATATAGCCCGTAACGCATGATAAATCACTTTACAATCATCTATGATCGTTAGGTCAGCTTTTTGTAAATGGGCAAAATAATGGCTAGTTTGACTCGGGCAAATATCCCACCGCACGTTCACTTTTAGAATTCAATGAACGTTTGTCATTCTCTTCAAAAGGTTTTGATCCATAGGTGATTTGCATCTTTAACGCGTTTGAAGCATGCAGATCCATTTTTAAAGCATGTGTGGAAGAAATCTCATTCTTATAAAATTCCAAGCTGTTAGGGTTGAACTGGTGGAATTTCCCAAACTTGGACAGCAAAACTTTTGGGTTCATTTGTGGTGTGTGAATAGATTTTCTTTACTTACATTTGTTATTGTTTTAAAATTTTTCCAAACATAAACTCTAAAATTTTCATTTTGTGGTGATCTATTTGCATTTTTGGTTCACGGGATGAAGGGAGACCGAAAACTCAAAGTTTTTATTTAAGAAAAATGAGTACATCTAAAATGGAAATGCGCAATGCACAAATGTAGAGAGAGATAATTCCAAGGTGTGTCTGTAATTTTTAGGGACTGTAAGCCCTTTTTAGTTCTTGTATATCAGGTTTTGCAATCGTCGGGGAATTTTGAACTGAGTGTTGACTCCCAATCCGTAAGTCATTTCTTAGGGTAATATAGCCCGTAACGCATGATAAATCACTTTACAATCATCTATGATCGTTAGGTCAGCTTTTTGTAAATGGGCAAAATAATGGCTAGTTTGACTCGGGCAAATATCCCACCGCACGTTCACTTTTAGAATTCAATGAACGTTTGTCATTCTCTTCAAAAGGTTTTGATCCATAGGTGATTTGCATCTTTAACGCGTTTGAAGCATGCAGATCCATTTTTAAAGCATGTGTGGAAGAAATCTCATTCTTATAAAATTCCAAGCTGTTAGGGTTGAACTGGTGGAATTTCCCAAACTTGGACAGCAAAACTTTTGGGTTCATTTGTGGTGTGTGAATAGATTTTCTTTACTTACATTTGTTATTGTTTTAAAATTTTTCCAAACATAAACTCTAAAATTTTCATTTTGTGGTGATCTATTTGCATTTTTGGTTCACGGGATGAAGGGAGACCGAAAACTCAAAGTTTTTATTTAAGAAAAATGAGTACATCTAAAATGGAAATGCGCAATGCACAAATGTAGAGAGAGATAATTCCAAGGTGTGTCTGTAATTTTTAGGGACTGTAAGCCCTTTTTAGTTCTTGTATATCAGGTTTTGCAATCGTCGGGGAATTTTGAACTGAGTGTTGACTCCCAATCCGTAAGTCATTTCTTAGGGTAATATAGCCCGTAACGCATGATAAATCACTTTACAATCATCTATGATCGTTAGGTCAGCTTTTTGTAAATGGGCAAAATAATGGCTAGTTTGACTCGGGCAAATATCCCACCGCACGTTCACTTTTAGAATTCAATGAACGTTTGTCATTCTCTTCAAAAGGTTTTGATCCATAGGTGATTTGCATCTTTAACGCGTTTGAAGCATGCAGATCCATTTTTAAAGCATGTGTGGAAGAAATCTCATTCTTATAAAATTCCAAGCTGTTAGGGTTGAACTGGTGGAATTTCCCAAACTTGGACAGCAAAACTTTTGGGTTCATTTGTGGTGTGTGAATAGATTTTCTTTACTTACATTTGTTATTGTTTTAAAATTTTTCCAAACATAAACTCTAAAATTTTCATTTTGTGGTGATCTATTTGCATTTTTGGTTCACGGGATGAAGGGAGACCGAAAACTCAAAGTTTTTATTTAAGAAAAATGAGTACATCTAAAATGGAAATGCGCAATGCACAAATGTAGAGAGAGATAATTCCAAGGTGTGTCTGTAATTTTTAGGGACTGTAAGCCCTTTTTAGTTCTTGTATATCAGGTTTTGCAATCGTCGGGGAATTTTGAACTGAGTGTTGACTCCCAATCCGTAAGTCATTTCTTAGGGTAATATAGCCCGTAACGCATGATAAATCACTTTACAATCATCTATGATCGTTAGGTCAGCTTTTTGTAAATGGGCAAAATAATGGCTAGTTTGACTCGGGCAAATATCCCACCGCACGTTCACTTTTAGAATTCAATGAACGTTTGTCATTCTCTTCAAAAGGTTTTGATCCATAGGTGATTTGCATCTTTAACGCGTTTGAAGCATGCAGATCCATTTTTAAAGCATGTGTGGAAGAAATCTCATTCTTATAAAATTCCAAGCTGTTAGGGTTGAACTGGTGGAATTTCCCAAACTTGGACAGCAAAACTTTTGGGTTCATTTGTGGTGTGTGAATAGATTTTCTTTACTTACATTTGTTATTGTTTTAAAATTTTTCCAAACATAAACTCTAAAATTTTCATTTTGTGGTGATCTATTTGCATTTTTGGTTTACGGGATGAAGGGAGACCGAAAACTCAAAGTTTTTATTTAAGAAAAATGAGTACATCTAAAATGGAAATGCGCAATGCACAAATGTAGAGAGAGATAATTCCAAGGTGTGTCTGTAATTTTTAGGGACTGTAAGCCCTTTTTAGTTCTTGTATATCAGGTTTTGCAATCGTCGGGGAATTTTGAACTGAGTGTTGACTCCCAATCCGTAAGTCATTTCTTAGGGTAATATAGCCCGTAACGCATGATAAATCACTTTACAATCATCTATGATCGTTAGGTCAGCTTTTTGTAAATGGGCAAAATAATGGCTAGTTTGACTCGGGCAAATATCCCACCGCACGTTCACTTTTAGAATTCAATGAACGTTTGTCATTCTCTTCAAAAGGTTTTGATCCATAGGTGATTTGCATCTTTAACGCGTTTGAAGCATGCAGATCCATTTTTAAAGCATGTGTGGAAGAAATCTCATTCTTATAAAATTCCAAGCTGTTAGGGTTGAACTGGTGGAATTTCCCAAACTTGGACAGCAAAACTTTTGGGTTCATTTGTGGTGTGTGAATAGATTTTCTTTACTTACATTTGTTATTGTTTTAAAATTTTTCCAAACATAAACTCTAAAATTTTCATTTTGTGGTGATCTATTTGCATTTTTGGTTTACGGGATGAAGGGAGACCGAAAACTCAAAGTTTTTATTTAAGAAAAATGAGTACATCTAAAATGGAAATGCGCAATGCACAAATGTAGAGAGAGATAATTCCAAGGTGTGTCTGTAATTTTTAGGGACTGTAAGCCCTTTTTAGTTCTTGTATATCAGGTTTTGCAATCGTCGGGGAATTTTGAACTGAGTGTTGACTCCCAATCCGTAAGTCATTTCTTAGGGTAATATAGCCCGTAACGCATGATAAATCACTTTACAATCATCTATGATCGTTAGGTCAGCTTTTTGTAAATGGGCAAAATAATGGCTAGTTTGACTCGGGCAAATATCCCACCGCACGTTCACTTTTAGAATTCAATGAACGTTTGTCATTCTCTTCAAAAGGTTTTGATCCATAGGTGATTTGCATCTTTAACGCGTTTGAAGCATGCAGATCCATTTTTAAAGCATGTGTGGAAGAAATCTCATTCTTATAAAATTCCAAGCTGTTAGGGTTGAACTGGTGGAATTTCCCAAACTTGGACAGCAAAACTTTTGGGTTCATTTGTGGTGTGTGAATAGATTTTCTTTACTTACATTTGTTATTGTTTTAAAATTTTTCCAAACATAAACTCTAAAATTTTCATTTTGTGGTGATCTATTTGCATTTTTGGTTTACGGGATGAAGGGAGACCGAAAACTCAAAGTTTTTATTTAAGAAAAATGAGTACATCTAAAATGGAAATGCGCAATGCACAAATGTAGAGAGAGATAATTCCAAGGTGTGTCTGTAATTTTTAGGGACTGTAAGCCCTTTTTAGTTCTTGTATATCAGGTTTTGCAATCGTCGGGGAATTTTGAACTGAGTGTTGACTCCCAATCCGTAAGTCATTTCTTAGGGTAATATAGCCCGTAACGCATGATAAATCACTTTACAATCATCTATGATCGTTAGGTCAGCTTTTTGTAAATGGGCAAAATAATGGCTAGTTTGACTCGGGCAAATATCCCACCGCACGTTCACTTTTAGAATTCAATGAACGTTTGTCATTCTCTTCAAAAGGTTTTGATCCATAGGTGATTTGCATCTTTAACGCGTTTGAAGCATGCAGATCCATTTTTAAAGCATGTGTGGAAGAAATCTCATTCTTATAAAATTCCAAGCTGTTAGGGTTGAACTGGTGGAATTTCCCAAACTTGGACAGCAAAACTTTTGGGTTCATTTGTGGTGTGTGAATAGATTTTCTTTACTTACATTTGTTATTGTTTTAAAATTTTTCCAAACATAAACTCTAAAATTTTCATTTTGTGGTGATCTATTTGCATTTTTGGTTTACGGGATGAAGGGAGACCGAAAACTCAAAGTTTTTATTTAAGAAAAATGAGTACATCTAAAATGGAAATGCGCAATGCACAAATGTAGAGAGAGATAATTCCAAGGTGTGTCTGTAATTTTTAGGGACTGTAAGCCCTTTTTAGTTCTTGTATATCAGGTTTTGCAATCGTCGGGGAATTTTGAACTGAGTGTTGACTCCCAATCCGTAAGTCATTTCTTAGGGTAATATAGCCCGTAACGCATGATAAATCACTTTACAATCATCTATGATCGTTAGGTCAGCTTTTTGTAAATGGGCAAAATAATGGCTAGTTTGACTCGGGCAAATATCCCACCGCACGTTCACTTTTAGAATTCAATGAACGTTTGTCATTCTCTTCAAAAGGTTTTGATCCATAGGTGATTTGCATCTTTAACGCGTTTGAAGCATGCAGATCCATTTTTAAAGCATGTGTGGAAGAAATCTCATTCTTATAAAATTCCAAGCTGTTAGGGTTGAACTGGTGGAATTTCCCAAACTTGGACAGCAAAACTTTTGGGTTCATTTGTGGTGTGTGAATAGATTTTCTTTACTTACATTTGTTATTGTTTTAAAATTTTTCCAAACATAAACTCTAAAATTTTCATTTTGTGGTGATCTATTTGCATTTTTGGTTTACGGGATGAAGGGAGACCGAAAACTCAAAGTTTTTATTTAAGAAAAATGAGTACATCTAAAATGGAAATGCGCAATGCACAAATGTAGAGAGAGATAATTCCAAGGTGTGTCTGTAATTTTTAGGGACTGTAAGCCCTTTTTAGTTCTTGTATATCAGGTTTTGCAATCGTCGGGGAATTTTGAACTGAGTGTTGACTCCCAATCCGTAAGTCATTTCTTAGGGTAATATAGCCCGTAACGCATGATAAATCACTTTACAATCATCTATGATCGTTAGGTCAGCTTTTTGTAAATGGGCAAAATAATGGCTAGTTTGACTCGGGCAAATATCCCACCGCACGTTCACTTTTAGAATTCAATGAACGTTTGTCATTCTCTTCAAAAGGTTTTGATCCATAGGTGATTTGCATCTTTAACGCGTTTGAAGCATGCAGATCCATTTTTAAAGCATGTGTGGAAGAAATCTCATTCTTATAAAATTCCAAGCTGTTAGGGTTGAACTGGTGGAATTTCCCAAACTTGGACAGCAAAACTTTTGGGTTCATTTGTGGTGTGTGAATAGATTTTCTTTACTTACATTTGTTATTGTTTTAAAATTTTTCCAAACATAAACTCTAAAATTTTCATTTTGTGGTGATCTATTTGCATTTTTGGTTTACGGGATGAAGGGAGACCGAAAACTCAAAGTTTTTATTTAAGAAAAATGAGTACATCTAAAATGGAAATGCGCAATGCACAAATGTAGAGAGAGATAATTCCAAGGTGTGTCTGTAATTTTTAGGGACTGTAAGCCCTTTTTAGTTCTTGTATATCAGGTTTTGCAATCGTCGGGGAATTTTGAACTGAGTGTTGACTCCCAATCCGTAAGTCATTTCTTAGGGTAATATAGCCCGTAACGCATGATAAATCACTTTACAATCATCTATGATCGTTAGGTCAGCTTTTTGTAAATGGGCAAAATAATGGCTAGTTTGACTCGGGCAAATATCCCACCGCACGTTCACTTTTAGAATTCAATGAACGTTTGTCATTCTCTTCAAAAGGTTTTGATCCATAGGTGATTTGCATCTTTAACGCGTTTGAAGCATGCAGATCCATTTTTAAAGCATGTGTGGAAGAAATCTCATTCTTATAAAATTCCAAGCTGTTAGGGTTGAACTGGTGGAATTTCCCAAACTTGGACAGCAAAACTTTTGGGTTCATTTGTGGTGTGTGAATAGATTTTCTTTACTTACATTTGTTATTGTTTTAAAATTTTTCCAAACATAAACTCTAAAATTTTCATTTTGTGGTGATCTATTTGCATTTTTGGTTTACGGGATGAAGGGAGACCGAAAACTCAAAGTTTTTATTTAAGAAAAATGAGTACATCTAAAATGGAAATGCGCAATGCACAAATGTAGAGAGAGATAATTCCAAGGTGTGTCTGTAATTTTTAGGGACTGTAAGCCCTTTTTAGTTCTTGTATATCAGGTTTTGCAATCGTCGGGGAATTTTGAACTGAGTGTTGACTCCCAATCCGTAAGTCATTTCTTAGGGTAATATAGCCCGTAACGCATGATAAATCACTTTACAATCATCTATGATCGTTAGGTCAGCTTTTTGTAAATGGGCAAAATAATGGCTAGTTTGACTCGGGCAAATATCCCACCGCACGTTCACTTTTAGAATTCAATGAACGTTTGTCATTCTCTTCAAAAGGTTTTGATCCATAGGTGATTTGCATCTTTAACGCGTTTGAAGCATGCAGATCCATTTTTAAAGCATGTGTGGAAGAAATCTCATTCTTATAAAATTCCAAGCTGTTAGGGTTGAACTGGTGGAATTTCCCAAACTTGGACAGCAAAACTTTTGGGTTCATTTGTGGTGTGTGAATAGATTTTCTTTACTTACATTTGTTATTGTTTTAAAATTTTTCCAAACATAAACTCTAAAATTTTCATTTTGTGGTGATCTATTTGCATTTTTGGTTTACGGGATGAAGGGAGACCGAAAACTCAAAGTTTTTATTTAAGAAAAATGAGTACATCTAAAATGGAAATGCGCAATGCACAAATGTAGAGAGAGATAATTCCAAGGTGTGTCTGTAATTTTTAGGGACTGTAAGCCCTTTTTAGTTCTTGTATATCAGGTTTTGCAATCGTCGGGGAATTTTGAACTGAGTGTTGACTCCCAATCCGTAAGTCATTTCTTAGGGTAATATAGCCCGTAACGCATGATAAATCACTTTACAATCATCTATGATCGTTAGGTCAGCTTTTTGTAAATGGGCAAAATAATGGCTAGTTTGACTCGGGCAAATATCCCACCGCACGTTCACTTTTAGAATTCAATGAACGTTTGTCATTCTCTTCAAAAGGTTTTGATCCATAGGTGATTTGCATCTTTAACGCGTTTGAAGCATGCAGATCCATTTTTAAAGCATGTGTGGAAGAAATCTCATTCTTATAAAATTCCAAGCTGTTAGGGTTGAACTGGTGGAATTTCCCAAACTTGGACAGCAAAACTTTTGGGTTCATTTGTGGTGTGTGAATAGATTTTCTTTACTTACATTTGTTATTGTTTTAAAATTTTTCCAAACATAAACTCTAAAATTTTCATTTTGTGGTGATCTATTTGCATTTTTGGTTTACGGGATGAAGGGAGACCGAAAACTCAAAGTTTTTATTTAAGAAAAATGAGTACATCTAAAATGGAAATGCGCAATGCACAAATGTAGAGAGAGATAATTCCAAGGTGTGTCTGTAATTTTTAGGGACTGTAAGCCCTTTTTAGTTCTTGTATATCAGGTTTTGCAATCGTCGGGGAATTTTGAACTGAGTGTTGACTCCCAATCCGTAAGTCATTTCTTAGGGTAATATAGCCCGTAACGCATGATAAATCACTTTACAATCATCTATGATCGTTAGGTCAGCTTTTTGTAAATGGGCAAAATAATGGCTAGTTTGACTCGGGCAAATATCCCACCGCACGTTCACTTTTAGAATTCAATGAACGTTTGTCATTCTCTTCAAAAGGTTTTGATCCATAGGTGATTTGCATCTTTAACGCGTTTGAAGCATGCAGATCCATTTTTAAAGCATGTGTGGAAGAAATCTCATTCTTATAAAATTCCAAGCTGTTAGGGTTGAACTGGTGGAATTTCCCAAACTTGGACAGCAAAACTTTTGGGTTCATTTGTGGTGTGTGAATAGATTTTCTTTACTTACATTTGTTATTGTTTTAAAATTTTTCCAAACATAAACTCTAAAATTTTCATTTTGTGGTGATCTATTTGCATTTTTGGTTTACGGGATGAAGGGAGACCGAAAACTCAAAGTTTTTATTTAAGAAAAATGAGTACATCTAAAATGGAAATGCGCAATGCACAAATGTAGAGAGAGATAATTCCAAGGTGTGTCTGTAATTTTTAGGGACTGTAAGCCCTTTTTAGTTCTTGTATATCAGGTTTTGCAATCGTCGGGGAATTTTGAACTGAGTGTTGACTCCCAATCCGTAAGTCATTTCTTAGGGTAATATAGCCCGTAACGCATGATAAATCACTTTACAATCATCTATGATCGTTAGGTCAGCTTTTTGTAAATGGGCAAAATAATGGCTAGTTTGACTCGGGCAAATATCCCACCGCACGTTCACTTTTAGAATTCAATGAACGTTTGTCATTCTCTTCAAAAGGTTTTGATCCATAGGTGATTTGCATCTTTAACGCGTTTGAAGCATGCAGATCCATTTTTAAAGCATGTGTGGAAGAAATCTCATTCTTATAAAATTCCAAGCTGTTAGGGTTGAACTGGTGGAATTTCCCAAACTTGGACAGCAAAACTTTTGGGTTCATTTGTGGTGTGTGAATAGATTTTCTTTACTTACATTTGTTATTGTTTTAAAATTTTTCCAAACATAAACTCTAAAATTTTCATTTTGTGGTGATCTATTTGCATTTTTGGTTTACGGGATGAAGGGAGACCGAAAACTCAAAGTTTTTATTTAAGAAAAATGAGTACATCTAAAATGGAAATGCGCAATGCACAAATGTAGAGAGAGATAATTCCAAGGTGTGTCTGTAATTTTTAGGGACTGTAAGCCCTTTTTAGTTCTTGTATATCAGGTTTTGCAATCGTCGGGGAATTTTGAACTGAGTGTTGACTCCCAATCCGTAAGTCATTTCTTAGGGTAATATAGCCCGTAACGCATGATAAATCACTTTACAATCATCTATGATCGTTAGGTCAGCTTTTTGTAAATGGGCAAAATAATGGCTAGTTTGACTCGGGCAAATATCCCACCGCACGTTCACTTTTAGAATTCAATGAACGTTTGTCATTCTCTTCAAAAGGTTTTGATCCATAGGTGATTTGCATCTTTAACGCGTTTGAAGCATGCAGATCCATTTTTAAAGCATGTGTGGAAGAAATCTCATTCTTATAAAATTCCAAGCTGTTAGGGTTGAACTGGTGGAATTTCCCAAACTTGGACAGCAAAACTTTTGGGTTCATTTGTGGTGTGTGAATAGATTTTCTTTACTTACATTTGTTATTGTTTTAAAATTTTTCCAAACATAAACTCTAAAATTTTCATTTTGTGGTGATCTATTTGCATTTTTGGTTCACGGGATGAAGGGAGACCGAAAACTCAAAGTTTTTATTTAAGAAAAATGAGTACATCTAAAATGGAAATGCGCAATGCACAAATGTAGAGAGAGATAATTCCAAGGTGTGTCTGTAATTTTTAGGGACTGTAAGCCCTTTTTAGTTCTTGTATATCAGGTTTTGCAATCGTCGGGGAATTTTGAACTGAGTGTTGACTCCCAATCCGTAAGTCATTTCTTAGGGTAATATAGCCCGTAACGCATGATAAATCACTTTACAATCATCTATGATCGTTAGGTCAGCTTTTTGTAAATGGGCAAAATAATGGCTAGTTTGACTCGGGCAAATATCCCACCACACGTTCACTTTTAGAATTCAATGAACGTTTGTCATTCTCTTCAAAAGGTTTTGATCCATAGGTGATTTGCATCTTTAACGCGTTTGAAGCATGCAGATCCATTTTTAAAGCATGTGTGGAAGAAATCTCATTCTTATAAAATTCCAAGCTGTTAGGGTTGAACTGGTGGAATTTC
>NW_027182199.1:0-19377 GCF_029961685.1 Aristolochia californica | reverse complement strand
TATAAGATAGCTGATATAGTCACCATTCAATGGGTCAGGTCCACTTATTTTTTATTTTATTGATTTCTAAATTTTCTTTTCCGATCGATTTTATTGGAACAGTATTTTATTGGAACAGTGGAGAAGTCGGAATGTTTTGGTTTGCTGATTCATAATCTGAATTGGGTATCTAAAATATATATGTACCAGGACCAAAAAAACAGGAATAATGAAAAATGAGGAGAAGTATACCCTGTAATGACAACATAGCGGTCCCCCTAATAAGATTAGGGCAATTACTTATCATCATAATGAACAAATGTTCAACTTTGTACCTATAACTCATTCTATAATTTATTTTGAATAATAAATAATAACTCATTATGTGGGCAGTTACCTTAGATATATTTTATTATATTACAAATAAATATAAAAAATCTCTCTTTTCTCTGCTGAATAATGAACACTAAGACTGCAAACTGGAGCTTCATGAAAAAAGCCCCTTATCGGATTTGAACCGATGACTTACGCCTTACCATGGCGTTACTCTACCACTGAGTTAAAAGGGCCCGTTTTATTCAATTCAGGAAGAAGCCACTCGCTGCTATGAGTCTACTACATGATCCATATATTTACTATATGTACATATATACATGTATGCATAGGGATTCACTCAGGAACAAGAAATTTGATTTACCTATACCTATGAGATTCTATGAAAAAAAAAATGATTATTTTCTTTTGTATATTTGATAAATAGCAATGGTAATGCAATGAATTCTTTCAGGGCCGGGCCTATACTAATTGCTTTGCTTTTATTGACCCATCCAGATGAGATTCACTTGATTGATACATGTACGAATCTGACATCGATTCAAAATATTTCAGCGAATCCCTTCCCTGATTTACCAGTTCTACATCATCTTTTTGAATCGATCAAAAAAGCATTCTATCGTTTTTTAATTTCCTGGCTTAGTATTAGTGTGAGATAAAGATAGGTTATATCCCATCTTAACGATGAGTGAGTCGATGAGTCAAAATGGAAGAAAGGTTTGACTTACCTTTTCTGTCTGTCGAACAAATCATTTCCTGAGGGGATCCCATACTTCGTTATATATATATAGGATATAGGACGGGATGGTTCATTTCATGAATTAAAATCAAAAATTCTATGGAATCGTAGAAGCAGGAAAGATTTTTCGGATCTAGTCATCCCATTATAATTATACATTACATTATATTGACAATTCCAAAAAACTGCTCATACTATGAACATAGTATGATGGCGATCGGGCAGGTATGCCCCTATCGTCTAGTGGTTCAGGACATCTCTCTTTCAAGGAGGCAGCGGGGATTCGACTTCCCCTGGGGGTAGGGTACTACGAAAGGAAGTTGATCATGGATTATCAATAAGCCCAGAATTTGTTCTTCCTGGGTCGATGCCCGAGCGGTTAATGGGGACGGACTGTAAATTCGTTGGCGATATGTCTACGCTGGTTCAAATCCAGCTCGGCCCACTAATTCGCCGATCCATGATAACCAAATTTGTCCTCCAGAAATGCCCATTATTTAGATATTTAGAATGCCCCATATATTCTAAAATTCTAAAAGTATTCTAAGGATATATGGGAATAAAATATATAGGGATAAAGGGTCCATTTTTTCTACAATACCCCTTGGTTTCTTTCCAATTTCTCACATCTTCTGATCTGTCTAAAGATCTAGATTCCCAATTTGTTGCAAAGGTAGTAAAGAAAAAAAGAGTCCTTTTTCATTGAAAAATAGATTCTCAATATATTAGTAGGATTACCAGTAATCTGTGTCATTCTTACTCTAGTCCGTATCCATGTGGATATCAGTATATCAGTCGTGTTTCTTTTACAACACGAGAATATTTCTCGTAAATAGAACGAAACGAATGAAAGCATAAGAATACATATATGCATGCTGTATACCTCACCCTGGGATTGTAGTTCAATCGGTCAGAGCACCGCCCTGTCAAGGCGGAAGCTGCGGGTTCGAGCCCCGTCAGTCCCGACCTCGGATCCGATGAATCCATCAATTCATCTTCCCATTTTCTGTGAGGAGGGGGCCCGGGACAGGATTGAATTTCCTGCGGGGATCCTTAATTTTTTTTTATTTTGTTTTTCGTTTCGAATTTCTCATCGGACAAAGACGGGAATTTCAATTATTTGAACTAGTACCGATTGCTGGGGGAGAGGCATACGTAGTCGTAGGTATCGCCATACTGGGGATTCCAAGAGAGACCCACTGGTTTGACTTTTTCAATTGCTTCTGATCCATGAAATGGAATAGGGTACAGAGTACCCATACGTTTCCAGGGAGTACATATACAAATTGTACTCGTTTATTCTACGATACACAATTAACTAACTTAGTAACATAGTTACTCGGGCAGCAGAGTACTATTAAACCTACTCCCTTTTGTTTTCGTGTTTTCGAGATACGATTTTGTGCAATCTCAATTAGTAAAGTAATTAAAAACAATCTATCTATCTTATTCTTATTCAAATTGCATGCTGAATTTAGCTTTCAGTCCCAATCCAAGGAAAAAGAGGGTCCTTACTTTTAATATAAAGTAAAGGATCAAACAATGATCCGTCCCTTTTGTTTCTTTTCCACAGGGGGAATGAATCATTTTTTTTTTCTTTATTTTCTTTATCTTTATATAATATATATTTTTATTTTAGGGTTTCATCGAAGAAGGAGAAAAATCAATAAAGAAAGAATTTGTCGGAATATTAGATCTTTTTTTTTATATCGAGACCCATCCCATACCCATACCTTTATCACATTTCTCTGCCTTCCAGGAGGATTAGATCATTACGAAAACTTCGCTTCGAGCTTAACTCCTCCCCCTTTCCATTTCACTCCTACTGTTTAGGTCTGTTACCAATGGAAGGCCGGCAACAGAACACAGGTCAGATGATACCTCGTCGGATGATTCTTATAAAGAAGATGATAGATTTTAGAAACTAAAGAATGAAAAAAAAAAAGATGAGAAATTCAATGGGATTCTTGATTAGATCAGGAATCCCATTTTTGATTCGGTATGGATAAAAGATCTTCCTATGTTATACTATTCAATTCTCGACGATGAATCGATTTAATAGATCAGATATTGTTATTCATATTCATAATATAATATTGAATATTGATCCGATTCAGTATCAACCATCAGGATGCACCCATTGAATTTACAGGAGAAATCTTTTTATTTTTATTTTTTTTTTTCTATGGGATTAGATCCCGAGTTATTGCGAAGCAAAAAAAACGATGAGATTATGGAAGTCAATATTCTCGCATTTATTGCGACTGCGCTGTTCATTTTAGTTCCTACTGCTTTTTTACTTATCATCTACGTAAAAACAGTCAGTCAAAATGATTAGAATTAAACTTGACTTATTAGCTCTTATCAATGATTGACGAAATAAAAGGGATTCCAATTCCAAGTCTTAAATGAAATTAGAGAACTGGAATCAACAGTATAATAGATGGTGTAGTAGAAAGGTTCATATAGTTCTTTCTACCACACTATCTATTATTATATTGTAAAAATATTGTATTGCATGTATAAAGTTGTATTGTATAAATTCAAAAAATGGATGGGTTTGATATAGACTAGATACAATATCTATCCATATAAATGAAGTAATTGATTGGGCCGTTAACAGATACCCCACGGAGTTCTATAGTCACTTCTTCGGATTTGAAAAATAAGTATAAGTAGTAAACACCACCCATTTTTCATGCTTGAGCCATGACATGAGGTGAGTCAATAAAGCATAAATAGGATTCCTAGAAGTATAAAACTTAAGTGAGCACGGATCACCCGACGCAAGATCTTATTATGCGTAGTACCCCTTTGAACAACCACTACGTCTATGGCATCTCCAGTAGAAAGTACGTATCCACGTAATAGTAGCAGTACTTCCTCTTTGAACAGTCAAGAGGGAAAAACAAATAAAAAAATAGGGGTTGGTTGCTCCTCATTGTAATATCCATAATTATGGTAAGAGCGGGTTCATCGAAATCGAATATTATATTTAGGAATAGGAAGAGTTCGGCTGGAAAAATTTCCTATCATGCGCATTCCTTTGAGTTTCGAAATACGAACAACATCAGAATCAAATCATTCAAATATTGATCGAAAGATCATTGTTCATATATTACTGGATTACCCTAGAATTTTTGAAATGGATTATCTTAAAACGCTTCGCGGAACGGTCCATTAAACATAAGCACCATTGATCCAATTTGATTACTCAACTTAATTAGTAGTACCCCTAGAGTCCACTTCTTCCCCATACTACGAGTGAAAGGGAAAACGTAAAGACCACCATTAAAGCAGCCCAAGCGAGACTTACTATATCCATGTAAATTATCTCCCCGATCTCTATGAATATGAAGGAATTATTCCATTATTAATCACTAATAATAGTGGAATCAATGGTGCAGAGTCAAAATGGCATTTTGCTCTAACGCTATTGATGAACCAATCCAATGAATACAAGAGTTCCTATACTCTAATTACAAGGATCTCCGGTCGAATCGGAAAGCAGTAAGCAAAAGCAAGATATACAACTACCCTTGGAGATCTTAAAGGAATGTTACTAATGAAAGATGTAGGAATAGTAAGACCCATTGTTTGTTTTGTTAGCTTTCATAAGCATAAGAAAAAAAAATGGAATATAAATAGAATATATATATATACCATAAAGATGTAAAAGATAACTATCTTAACTATCTATCACATACCTCTATCTACCCCCCAAGTCTTACTGTCTCTGTTTCTTTCTGTGAAACAATCGGGGGACACCCCATTACGTTCTTGGCAGGGTGTTACAAAAAACGGAGAAGTATTTTTCAACTTTTATTAGAAAATTAGATTCTATATTCTATAATATAGATATAGAATAGTTAGTTATTCTATAACTATAATAGTTATAGTTAAGAGTTGATTACCCATCCAATCCAATATTGATTGGATACCTGAGTAAGTACTCAGGGATTCTCGTGAGTCTGGATACAAAATACAAACTATCCTTAGCCCTTTCCGCAACTCCCAATTTGATTCCCCACCAACCTACCCAATTTAATTCAAGACTCAGTCAGTGGGCACCACCCTAGTAAGGTAGGGTAATTAGGAAGTATTGATAGTGCTTCCTATAATCTCCCTCAGATCCTAGAATAGAAGCAAGGATTGGATTTACATTTAGGAACCGAACCCCCTTTCCTTCGGCTACCCCGATTTTAGGTATCTGACTTTCGTAGTTCTGAATCTCACAATTTCAGTTTTACTATCGATTCGATTGATAAATCAAATACAAAGAAATAGCCCGAACCAACCAGTAATCAGTCATAAATCGGTTTTTTTTCATATTGATACCCGATTTTAACCATAACCAAATGATAAAAATTCAAGTCTTTTTTTTTATAGAACCTCTGTATTCTTAAAATACAGTATCTACAACCCTAGTCATGCTTCTGTCAGGCAAGAATTTTGTGAGTTCTATTAGCATATGTGAGTTCTATTAGCATAGAAGGATAAGGTATTCCGAAGCTTTTCTTTTGTTGATCAGGCGACACCCGGATTTGAACTGGGGAGAAAGGGATTTGCAGTCCCGCGCCTTACCACTCGGCCATGCCGCCAAAATGATCCAAAATAGACCTAACTCTTTCTTTTTTTTTTTTTTTTGGGGGGGGGGGGGTTACTCAACCTTTTTTTGGTTTGAGTTGGATTTTTAAAACGGGTTTCTTTATCCCTTTCCAAAAGGGATCCCTGGGTCCAGGGTTCTCTTGATTGTATAGTGTTTCAAAACATAATATTTTTTTTTATATTGAAACAGAAAAAAGATATTTCTAGGCACAGAGTCCAAAATTCAGAGTAAATTGGAGCCATTAATTATTTCCTGTGAATTCATGAACAGTTCTTGGATTTTGATCTAACGTTTTCTTTCCTTACCTTAATAATTAAATTAATAACATAAGAAAACAAAAAAGTTGATACACGACTAATCAGTATCAATTGTTTTCAATTTCAATTATAACAACATATATGTGTATATGTAAACCCTCGAACATAAATTGTTACACGCATACCTAGTCCTATCCACCTTATCTTATAGGGAATTGTCGTGCTTGAATTTTGCATTGAATATTTTTCTATTGAATAAGTTGAATCTAAATTGGAAATTCGCATATAGCACCCCGAAAAGAGGGGATATGCAGATAACTAGATAGCTATATCTGGATATACTTATACAATGCCCTTTACGCACTTCAATCGTATTCTACTAATTCTACTAACACTAACAAGAGCTCCCTCTTCTCTGTGAATCCTTTTTTGAACAATGGTGGAATCAATGAAATAAGTTAAGTGCTAAAATAAAAACCAACTCGATACTGTTCCGGATTATTCTGTCTTTATCTCATTCATAGAGAATGGATCAAATCATGAATCTATTTCTGGTACCCAATCTTATTTCTGATACCCAATCTTATTTCTGATACCCAATCTTATCGTAATATCATAATAACAGGTAGAAATTGGATCCATTTGTATATTCTATACAAGACTCCATCAGTCTAAGCTAAGGGGCAGAATTTTGTTTCAAGGAATGTTTTATTAATCCATCTCCATTTGGATCCGTCGAAAATTATCTCTCTTTATTCCTCCGTCTATGCCAATTTCATAGGTCTATGGAATTGGATAAAATTTCATGTGATTCAGTAAAAAGAATATACATTCCATCATTGCTCGATCGATCTATATGGTTCGATAAAGACTTAACCAATAATGGGATTTTTTCAATAAATGGGAAACTTAATTAAGATGCTCCGGGATGAAAATGAGGGAATGTCTACAATACCTGGATTTAGTCAGATACAATTTGAAGGATTTTGTAGGTTCATTGATCAGGGCTTGACCGAAGAACTTCATAAGTTTCCAAAAATTGAAGATACAGATCAAGAAATAGAATTTCAATTATTTGTGGAAACATATCAATTGGTGGAACCCTTGATAAAAGAGAGAGATGCTGTGTATGAATCACTCACGTATTCTTCTGAATTATATGTACCCGCAGGATTAATTTGGAAACCCGGTAGAGATATGCAAGAGCAAACCGTATTTATTGGAAATATTCCTCTAATGAATTCCCTGGGAACCTCTATAGTAAATGGAATATACAGGATTGTGATCAATCAAATATTGCAAAGCCCCGGTATTTATTACCGTTCAGAATTGGACCATAACGGAATTGCTGTCTATACCGGCACAATAATATCAGATTGGGGAGGAAGGTCAGAATTAGAGATTGATAGAAAAGCAAGAATATGGGCCCGCGTGAGTAGGAAACAAAAAATATCTATTCTAGTTCTACTATCAGCTATGGGGTCGAATCTAAGAGAAATTCTGGATAATGCTTGCTACCCTGAAATTTTCTTGTCTTTCCTGAATGAAAAGGAAAAAAAAAAGATCGGGTCAAGGGAAAATGCCATTTTGGAGTTTTATCAACAATTTGCGTGTGTAGGTGGGGATCCAGTATTTTCGGAGTCCTTATGTAAGGAATTACAAAAGACATTTTTTCAACAAAGATGTGAATTAGGAAGGATTGGTCGACGAAACATGAACCGGAGACTGAATCTTGATATACCTCAGAACAATACATTTTTGTTACCACGAGATATATTGGCTGCTGCGGATCATTTGATCGGAATGAAATTTGGAATGGGCACACTTGACGATATGAATCACTTGAAAAATAAACGTATTCGTTCTGTAGCAGATCTGTTACAGGATCAATTGGGTTTGGCTCTGGTTCGTTTAGAAAATGTGGTTCGAGGAACTATATGTGGAGCAATCAGGTATAAATTAATACCGACTCCTCAGAATTTGGTAACTTCAACTCCATTAACAACTACTTATGAATCCTTTTTTGGATTACACCCTTTATCTCAAGTTTTGGATCGAACGAATCCATTGACACAAATAGTTCATGGGCGAAAATTGAGTTATTTGGGTCCTGGAGGATTAACTGGTCGAACTGCTAGTTTTCGGATACGGGATATCCACCCTAGTCATTATGGACGTATTTGTCCAATTGACACGTCCGAAGGGATCAATGTTGGACTTATTGGGTCCTTAGCTATTCATGCGAGGATTGGTTATTGGGGGTCTATAGAGAGTCCATTTTATGAGATATCTGAGAGATCTAAAGAGGTACTGGTGGTTTATTTAGCACCAAGTATAGATGAATACTATATGGTAGCGACAGGAAATTCTTTGGCCTTGAACCAGGATATTCAAGAAGAACAGGTTGTTCCAGTTCGATACCGTCAAGAATTCCTGACTATTGCATGGGAACAGATTCATCTTCGAAGCATTTTTCCCTTCCAATATTTTTCTATTGGAGCTTCCCTCATTCCTTTTATTGAGCATAATGATGCGAATCGGGCTTTAATGAGTTCTAATATGCAGCGCCAAGCAGTTCCGCTTTCTCGGTCCGAGAAGTGTATTGTTGGAACTGGGTTGGAACGCCAAGCGGCTCTAGATTCGGGGGTTTCTGCTATAGCCGAATGCGAGGGAAAGATTATTTATACCGATACTGACAAGATCATTTTATCAGGTAATGGAGACACTATAAGCATTCCATTAGTTATGTATCAACGTTCCAACAAAAACACTTGTATGCATCAAAAACCTCAGGCTACGCGGGGTAAATGCATTAAAAAGGGACAAATTTTAGCGGGTGGTGCGGCTACTGTTGGCGGTGAACTCGCTTTGGGAAAAAATGTATTAGTAGCTTATATGCCATGGGAAGGCTACAATTTTGAAGACGCGGTACTCATTAGTGAGCGTTTGGTATATGCCGATATTTATACTTCTTTTCACATCCGGAAATATGAAATTCAGACTCATGTGACAAGCCAAGGTCCTGAAAGAATCACTAGGGAAATACCCCATTTGGAAGCTCATTTACTCCGCAATTTAGACAGAAACGGAATTGTGATGCTGGGATCTTGGGTAGAAACAGGTGATATTTTAGTAGGTAAATTAACGCCTCAGGCGGCGAAAGAATCATCGTATGCTCCAGAAGATAGATTATTACGAGCCATACTTGGCATTCAGGTATCCACTGCAAAGGAAACTTGTCTAAAATTACCTATAGGGGGAAGGGGCCGGGTTATTGATGTGAGATGGATCCAGAAAAAAAAAAAGTCCAGTTATAATCCAGAAATTATTCGTGTATATATTTCACAGAAACGTGAAATCAAAGTAGGTGATAAAGTAGCTGGAAGGCATGGGAATAAAGGTATCATTTCGAAAATTTTGCCTAGACAAGATATGCCTTATTTGCAAGATGGAACACCAGTGGATATGGTCTTCAACCCATTAGGAGTACCTTCGCGAATGAATGTGGGACAGATATTTGAATGCTCTCTCGGGTTAGCGGGGAACTTGCTGGACAGACATTATAGAATAGCACCCTTTGATGAAAGATATGAGCAAGAAGCTTCGAGAAAATTAGTGTTTTCTGAATTATATGAAGCCAGAAAGCAAACAGCAAATCCATGGGTCTTTGAACCCGAGTATCCAGGAAAAAGCAGAATATTTGATGGAAGAACAGGAGATCCTTTTGAACAACCTGTTATAATAGGAAAACCCTATATCCTGAAATTAATTCATCAAGTTGATGATAAAATCCATGGGCGCTCCAGTGGACATTATGCACTTGTTACACAACAACCCCTTAGAGGGAGGGCCAAGCAAGGGGGACAACGAGTAGGAGAAATGGAAGTTTGGGCTCTAGAGGGATTTGGTGTTGCGCATATTTTACAAGAGATGCTTACTTATAAATCCGATCATATTAGAGCTCGCCAGGAAGTACTTGGTACTATGATTATTGGAGGAACAATACCTAACCCGGAGGATGCTCCCGAATCTTTTCGATTACTCGTTCGAGAACTACGGTCTTTGGCTCTGGAACTGAATCATTTCCTTGTATCTGAGAAGAACTTCCAGATTCATAGGAAGGAAGCTTGATCGGAATGAATCCGAATTTTTCTTCTATGATCGATCGGTATAAACATCAACAACTTCGAATTGGATCGGTTTCTCCCCAACAAATAAGTACGTGGGCCACCAAAATCCTACCTAATGGAGAAATAGTTGGAGAGGTGACAAAACCCTATACTTTTCATTACAAAACCAATAAACCGGAAAAAGATGGATTGTTTTGTGAAAGAATCTTTGGACCTATTAAAAGTGGAATTTGTGCTTGTGGAAATTATCGAGTGATCGGAGATGAAAAAGAAGACCCAAAATTTTGTGAACAATGCGGAGTCGAATTTGTTGATTCTCAGGTACGAAGATATCAAATGGGATACATCAAACTGGCATGCCCAGTGACTCATGTGTGGTATTTGAAACGTCTTCCCAGTTATATCGCGAATTTTTTAGATAAACCCCTTAAGGAATTAGAAGGCCTAGTATACTGCGATGTGTGATTTGATCGAAATCTTGATTTTACAGATTCGGAATGAGAAACTGTCACCCCATTCAATCCGATTGGGATGCCCCCGACTCTGACATGTCTCTTTGGAGGAGGAGAACATGAAGCTCAGAATTATGGGTGTATTAAATACTTCCAAATAGAAAAGGGAATTGATCCATGGTCGATTCCATAATAGATAAATCGGAATTGCTAGTTATACCTCGTGAAAAAAAAAACTTCTTTCGTGGAATTAGCCATTCCATTTGTTTTCGAAAGAGATTCCATTCAAGTAAACAAATATGGCATGGTTACAGGAGTTTATCCATCGCATATATGCTTCAAAGGATATCATAGCATAACCATCGAGGTGAAGTAGGGACCTAAAAGATCGAATGAAACGATGCATAGACAAGTAAATCCCTTATGAGATGAGTGAGTTCGAAGATATTCGAATTTTTATTTGAATTATTAAAATAAAAGGAATTTCTCATTCGAAGGGAAGTAGACTACTCAAAAATTTCTCATTTCCTTTCTGTCGTAATTGAATTGAATAACTAATTCATAAAGTAAAAGTAAGAATGAATAATGAGATATTGGTTGGTCCTCGCTGTGAACTTGAGTAAGGAGTAAATCTTTATGGGGCTTTCTAGAACAAAATGGGAATTGGAAAAAAAGAACCCCTTTCTTTATTTGATGTAACTACTTGAGCCGGATGAGAGGAAACCTTCACGTCCGATTTTTAAGGGGGGAATTCATAGGAACCTATCCCAATTTTTCTTTTGCTAGGCCCGTTGCTAAAAAACCCACTTTCTTACGATTACGAGGTTCATTCGAATATGAAATCCAATCCTGGAAATACAGCATCCCACTTTTTTTTACTACCCAAGGCTTCGATACATTTCGAAATCGAGAAATCTCTACTGGAGCGAGTGCTATCAGAGAACAATTAGCCGATCTGGATTTGCGAATTATTACAGATCATTCATTGGCAGAATGGAAGGAATTAGGGGAAGAGGGTTCCACCGGGAATGAATGGGAAGATAGAAAAATTGGAAGAAGAAAGGATTTTTTGGTTAGACGCATAGAATTAGCTAAGCATTTTATCCGAACAAACGTGGAACCAGAGTGGATGGTTTTGTGCTTATTACCAGTTCTTCCTCCCGAGTTGAGACCCATTATTCAGATAGATGGGGGTAAACTAATGAGCTCGGATATTAATGAACTCTATCGAAGAGTTATCTATCGGAACAATACTCTTACTGATCCATTAACAACAAGTAGATCCACACCAGGGGAATTAGTAATGTGTCAGGAGAAATTGGTACAAGAAGCCGTGGATACACTTCTTGATAATGGGATCCGCGGACAACCAATGAGGGACGGTCATAATAAAGTTTACAAATCGTTTTCAGATGTAATTGAAGGCAAAGAGGGGAGATTTCGCGAGACTTTACTTGGTAAACGAGTCGATTATTCGGGTCGTTCCGTCATTGTTGTGGGCCCTTCGCTTTCATTACATCGGTGTGGATTGCCTCGAGAAATAGCAATAGAGCTTTTCCAGACATTTTTAATTCGTGGTTTAATCAGACAACATCTTGCTTCCAACATAGGGATTGCTAAAAGTAAAATTAGGGAAAAAGAACCAATTGTATGGGAAATACTTCAAGAAGTTATGCAGGGGCATCCCGTATTGCTGAATAGAGCACCCACCCTGCATAGATTAGGCATACAGGCGTTCCAGCCTATTTTAGTGGAAGGACGTGCTATTTGTTTACATCCATTAGTTCGTAAGGGATTCAATGCAGACTTTGATGGGGATCAAATGGCTGTTCATGTACCTTTATCTTTGGAAGCTCAAGCGGAGGCTCATTTACTTATGTTTTCTCATATGAATCTCTTGTCTCCAGCTATTGGGGATCCCATTTCCATACCAACGCAAGATATGCTTATGGGACTCTATATATTAACAATCGGGAATCGTCGAGGTATTTGTGCAAATAGGTATAATCCATGGAATCGCGGACACTATAAAAATAAAATAGTTGGCGATAATAACTATAAGTATACGAAAGGGAAAGAACCTTATTTTTGTAGTTCCTATGATGCACTTGGAGCTTATCGTCAGAAACGAATCAATTTAGATAGCCCTTTGTGGCTCCGGTGGCGACTAGATCAACGTGTCATTGCCTCAAGAGAACTTCCTAGAGAAGTTCAATATGAATCCTCGGGAACCTATCATGAGATTTATGGACACTATTTAATAGTGAAAAGTGTCAAAAAAGAAATCCTTTGTATATACATTCGAACCACAGTTGGTCATATTTCTTTTTATAGAGAAATAGAAGAAGCCATACAAGGGTTTTGCCGGGCCTACTCATACGGTGCCTAAGCTAAGTAATTATGTGATATCCGGGCGAGCCTCCCTGGTTCAACCGGTATCCTAATTCCTTAATTTCTACGTGAATCAAGATCGAGGAAAGGAAGTCTTCGAATCACTGACTCAACCCCATTGGCGAATCCCACTCAGCGGAATACGGAGGTACTTATGGCGGAACGGCCCGATCTGGTCTTTCACAATAAAGTGATAGATGGAACTGTCATGAAACGACTTATTAGCAGATTAATAGATCACTTCGGGATGGCATATACATCACATATACTGGATCAAGTAAAGACTCTGGGTTTCCGGCAAGCCACCGCTACATCCATTTCATTAGGAATTGATGATCTTTTAACAATACCTTCTAAAGGATGGCTAGTCCAAGATGCTGAACAACAAAGTTTTATTTTAGAAAAGCACCATCATTATGGGAATGTACACGCGGTAGAAAAATTACGTCAATCCATTGAGATATGGTATGCTACAAGTGAATATTTGAGACAGGAAATGCATCTTAATTTTAGGATGACTGATCCTTCTAATCCAGTCCATATAATGTCCTTTTCGGGAGCTAGAGGAAATGCATCTCAGGTACACCAATTAGTAGGTATGAGGGGATTAATGTCGGATCCCCAAGGACAAATGATTGATTTACCCATTCAAAGCAATTTACGCGAAGGACTTTCTTTAACGGAATATATCATTTCCTGCTATGGGGCCCGCAAAGGAGTTGTGGATACTGCTGTACGAACATCAGATGCTGGATACCTCACGCGTAGACTTGTTGAAGTAGTTCAACACATTGTTGTACGTAGAACGGATTGTGGCACTATCCGAGGTATTTCCGTGAGTCCCCGAAATGGGATGACGGAAAAAATTATGATCCAAACATTAATTGGTCGTGTATTAGCAGACGATATATATATGGGTCTACGGTGTATCGCCGCTCGAAATCAAGATATCGGGATTGGACTTGTCAATCGCTTCATAACTTTTCAGGCACAACCAATATATATTCGAACTCCCTTCACTTGCCGTAGTACATCTTGGATCTGTCGATTATGTTATGGTCGAAGTCCCACTCATGGTGACCTGGTTGAATTAGGGGAAGCAGTGGGTATCATTGCGGGTCAATCAATTGGTGAACCCGGGACTCAACTAACATTAAGAACTTTTCATACTGGTGGAGTATTCACAGGTGGTACTGCAGAACAGGTACGAGCTCCTTTTAATGGAAAAATTAAATTAAATGAGGATTTGGTTCATCCAACACGTACACGTCATGGGCATCCTGCTTTTCTATGTTATATAGACCTGTATGTCACTATTGAGAGTCAAGGCATTATTCATAGTGTGAATATTCCACCAAAAAGTTTTCTTTTAGTTCAAAATGGTCAATATGTGAATCAGAACAAGTGATCGCCGAGATTCGCGCTGGAACATCCACTTTGAATTTTAAAGAAAGAGTTCGAAAACATATTTATTCTGATTCAGAGGGAGAAATCCACTGGAGTACCGACGTGTACCATGCACCTGAATATACATATGGTAATGTTCATCTCTTACCAAAAACAAGCCATTTATGGATATTATCGGGGGATCCGTGCAGATCTAATATAGTGCCTTTTTCCCCCCACAGGGATCAAGATCAAATGAATGTTCATTCTCTTCCTGTCGAACAGAGATATATTTCTGGCCTCTCAGTGACTAATGATCGAGTGAGACACAAATTGTTTAGTTCGGGTCCTTTCGGTAAAAAAGTAGATAGGGGTTTTGATTATTCAAGACCAGATCGAATCATATCCAATGGTCATTGGAATTTCATATACCCTGCCATTCTCTACGAGAATTCTGATTTATTGGGGAAGAGGCGAAGAAATAGATTCATACTCCCATTCCAATATGATCAAGAACGAGAGAAAGAACTAATGTCCTGTTCTGGTATCTCGATTGAAATACTCATAACTGGTATTTTACGTAAAAATAGTATTCTTGCTTATTTCGACGATCCCCAATACAGAAGAAGCAATTCAGGAATTACTAAATATGGTACCATAGAGGTGGATTTCATCCTAAAAAAAGAAGATTTGATTGAATATCGAGGAGCAAAAGAATTTAGGCCGAAATACCAAATGAAAGTAGATCGCTTTTTTTTCATTCCCGAAGAAGTGCATATTTTACCCGGATCTTCGTCCATAATGGTACGGAACAATAGTCTCATTGGAGTAGGTACACGAATAGCTTTAAATACAAGAAGCCGAGTAGGTGGATTGGTCCGAGTGGAGAGGAAAAAGAAAAAGATTGAACTGAAAATATTTTCAGGAGATATCCATTTTCCCGGAGAAACAGATAAAATCTCTCGGCATAGCGGCATCTTGGTACCACCAGAAACGGGAGAAAAAAATTCTAAGGACTCAAAAAAATTGAAAAATTGGATCTATGTCCAACGGATTACACCCATCAAGAAAAAGTATTTTGTTTCGGTTCGGCCTGTAGTCACATATGAAATAGCCGATGGCATAAATTTAGCAACGCTTTTCCCCAGGATCCGTTGCAGGAAAGAGATAATGTGCAACTCCGAGTTGTCAATTATATCCTTTATGGAAACGGCAAACCCATTCGAGGAATCTCTCACACAAATATTCAATTAGTTCGAACTTGTTTAGTATTGAATTGGGACCAAGGACGAAATGGTTCTATAGAAGAAGTCCATGCTTCCCTTGTTGAAGTAAGGACAAATGATCTGATTCGAAATTTCATAAGAATTGACTTAGTTAAGTCCCCTATTTCGTATACCGAAAAAAGGAATGATAGGGGAGGTTCGGGATTGAATCTCGATAATGGATCAGATCGCACCAATATTAATCCTTTTTACCCAAGGCGAAGATTCAATCACTTACCCAACATCAAGGGACTATTCATATGTTGCTGAATAAAAATAAGCAATGCCAATCTTTTCTAATTTTGTCATCATCTAATTGTTCTCGAATTGGTCCATTCAATGGTTCCAAATCTCTCAGTGTGAGAAAAAAATCAATTAAAGAAGATTCCACGATTGCTATTAGCAATTTGTTAGGTCCCCTGGGTACTGTATCTAAAATTGCGAATTTTTATTCATCTTACTGCTTAATAACTTATAATCAGATCTTCTTAAATAAATATTTGCGACTTGAGAATTTAAAACAGCCTTTCAGAGCTATTCAATATTATTTAATAGATGAAAATGGGGAATTTACAATCGCGATCCATGTAGTAACATCATTTTGAATCCATTCGATTTAAATTGGTGCTTTCTCCATCACAATTATTGTGAGAAGACATCCACAACAATTAGCCTTGGGCAGTTTATTTGTGAAAATGTATGTATATCAAAATATGGACCGCGCATAAAATCTGGTCAAGTTATAATTGTTCATGTTGACTCCTTAGTAATAAGATCGGCTAAGCCTCATTTGGCCACTCCGGGAGCAACCGTTCATGGCCATTATGGAGAAATTCTTTATGAAGGAGATACATTAGTTACATTTATATATGAAAAATCGAGATCGGGTGATATAACGCAGGGTCTTCAAAAGTGGAACAGGTGTTAGAAGTGCGTTCAATTCATTCAATATCGATGAACTTGGAGAAGAGGGTTGAAGGTTGGAACGCACATATAACAAAAATTCTTGGAAATCCTTGGGGATTTTTAATTGGAGCTGAGCTAACCATAGCGCAAAGTCGTATTTCTTTGGTTAATAAGATCCAAAAGGTTTATCGATCCAGGGGGTGCAGATCCATAATAGGCATATAGAGATTATTGTACGTCAAATAACATCAAAAGTGTTAGTTTCAGAAGATGGAATGTCTAATGTTTTTTCACCCGGAGAACTAATCGGATTGTTGCGAGCGGAACGCACAGGGCGCGCTTTAGAAGAAGCAATCTGTTACCGAGCCATTTTATTGGGAATAACGAAGGCATCTCTGAATACTCAAAGTTTCATATCTGAAGCGAGTTTTCAAGAAACCGCCCGAGTTTTGGCAAAAGCCGCTCTACGAGGTCGTATTGATTGGTTGAAAGCCTGAAAGAGAATGTTGTTCTGGGGGTATGATACCTGTTGGTACCGCATTTAAAGGATTAGTGCATCGTTCTAGGCAACACAACAACATTCCTTTGGAAATAAAAAAGAAGAATCTATTCGAGGGGAAAATAAGAGATATTTTTTTATTTTTTTCCACCACAGAGAATTATTGGGTTTTTGCATACAAAAGACTTTCCATGATACAGCAGAACAATCATTTACAGGATTTAATGATTCCTAATAAGAGCATATTCATTCTTTTCTTTTAACTTTGAACTATATATCTATATATATATGGTATGTATGGTCCAGTCATTTGATTTGTTAATGTTAATAAAGATAATAACGAATAGAAAGTAATTAATGACTTGGACCGTGTATCAACGGCCAATCCCTGGCAGAAGGTTCCGTCGGAACAATTATTTATTTCAAGGTACCTTGTTTCTTAACAAAAAAAAAGGGAAAGTGTGGGGTGAAATGACAAGAAGATACTGGAACATCAATTTAGAAGAGATGATGGAAGCGGGAGTGCATTTTGGTCATGGTACTAGGAAATGGAATCCTAGAATGTCACCTTACATCTCCGCAAAGCGTAAAGGTATTCATATTACAAATCTTACTAGAACGGCTCGTTTTTTGTCAGCAGCTTGTGATTTAGTTTTTGATGCAGCAAGTAGGGGAAAGCACTTTTTAATAGTTGGTACCAAAAGTCAAGCTGCGGATTCAGTAGCAGCAGCTGCAATAAGGGTTCGGTGTCATTATGTTAATAAAAAATGGCTCGGGGGTATGTTAACAAATTGGTCTACTACAGAAACGAGACTTCATAAATTCAGGGACTTGAGAGCGGAGGCGGGGAAACTCAAACGTCTCCCGAAAAGAGACGCAGCAATGTTGAAGAGACAATTATCTCACTTGCAAACATATCTGGGTGGGATCAAATATATGACGGAGTTACCCGAGATTGTAATCATCGTTGATCAGCAAGAAGAATATACGGCTCTTCGAGAATGTCTCACTTTGGTATTTCCGACGATTTGTTTAATCGATACAAATTGTGACCCGGATCTCGCAGATATTTCGATTCCAGCCAACGATGACGCTATAGCTTCAATCCGATTGATTCTTAACAAATTAGTATCCGCAATTTGTGAGGGTCGTTCTAGCTATATAAGAAATCATTGATTAATAATAAGATTAAGATAAGTCAATAACTTTTTGAACTCTATAGATTGATTGAATCGGTTACCATTCCTGAATCTCAAAAAAGAGATAAAAATGGATGGGGATATTCTGTGATTCCTTGGCACCTGAAATATGCGATTAAAGTCAAAGTGGGCGAGTCGAGAAAGAGATGGTTGAATCAAAATAATTAAAATTCCTTTTTTAGTTCTATTTCTGTCAGAGGGTAATATGAATTTTATACTATGTTCCATAAGCACACTAAGGGATATATACGATATATCTGGTGTGGAAGTGGGCCAACATTTATATTGGCAAATAGGGGGTTTCCAAGTCCACGCCCAAGTACTTATTACTTCTTGGGGTCGTAATTGCTATCTTATTAGGTTCAGCGCTATAGCTGTTCGGAATCCACAAACCGTTCCAACCGACGGTCAGAATTTTTTCGAATATGTCCTTGAATTCATTCGAGACCTGAGCAAAACTCAGATTGGAGAAGATTATGGCCCCTGGGTTCCTTTTATTGGAACTATGTTTCTATTTATTTTTGTTTCTAACTGGTCGGGTGCTCTTTTACCTTGGAAAATCATACAGTTACCTCATGGAGAGTTAGCAGCACCTACGAATGATATAAATACTACTGTTGCTTTAGCTTTACCCACATCAGTGGCATATTTCTATGCAGGTCTTACCAAAAAGGGTTGGGTTATTTCGGTAAATACATTCAACCAACTCCAATACTTTTACCAATTAACATCCTAGAAGATTTCACAAAACCTTTATCACTTAGTTTTCGACTTTTCGGGAATATATTGGCTGATGAATTAGTAGTTGTTGTTCTTGTTTCTTTAGTACCTTCAGTAGTTCCTATACCTGTCATGTTCCTTGGATTATTCACAAGCGGGATTCAAGCTCTTATTTTGCAACCTTAGCCGCGGCTTATATAGGTGAATCCATGGAGGGTCATCATTGACTAGCTTTCGAAAAAAAAAGCTTATCCAACTCTCGAGTGTCTCAAGATAATCTACTGGGGGAACACAATATATCCAAACGAGACATGTATGGTCTAGAGTAGGAACAAAAAAGATGTACGATATTTGGGAATTGTAAAAAAAAAAAGGAAGAGATCTAAAAGATCTTTTTCCTAAGATTGACTTTATGGTCCATTTATGTTATGTCTCTCTAATCAATATTCTATGATATGATCATATTTGTTCAGTCAATTACTCTATTTTTTTTTCATAATTTGACTAAGAAT
>NW_027182198.1:0-2500 GCF_029961685.1 Aristolochia californica | reverse complement strand
CTAATAAGTATCTTGTGTCAGAATTAACAAATTCTATGGCCCGAACCTTTAGTATTCTCTTACTTATTACCTCCGTCTACTATTTAGGCAAAATGCCCTCGCCTATTGTCACTAAAAAACTGAAAGAACCCTTACCATTAGAAAGGGAGGAAGGGGAGGAAGGTAAGGAAGAAGAGATATAGAAATGGAACCAACTTCCGAAGAGAAGGGAACTAAACAAGAACAAGAGGGATCCGCCCAAGAAGACTTCCCCCCTTATTCGGGAGAAAAGGAGGATTCAGACAAACTAGATGAAACGAAAGAGATCCAATTGAATGAAAAAGAAATACTTAAAGATGAGGAAGATAAAGACCTCCTTTGGTTTGAAAAACCTCTTGTAACTCTCCTTTTCGACTATAAACGATGGAATCGTCCATTACGCTATATAAAAAACGATCGATTTGAAAATGCTGTAAGAAATGAAATGTCGCAATATTTTTTTCACACATGTGCAGGTGATGGAAAACAAATAATTTCTTTTACATATCCACCTAGCTTATCCACTTTTGCGAAATAATAAAAAGAAAGATGTCTTTATGCACGACAGAAAAAGGTTCCCCGGATGATCTGTATCATAATTGGACTTATACCAATGACCCAAAAAAGATACAACTTAAGCAATGAGTTCATAAATCGAATAGAAGCTCTAGACAAAGGGGCCTCCCCTATGGATGTACTCGAAAAAGGATCCGATTGTGCAATGATGAGAACAAACAAGAATGCTTGCCTAAACTATATGATCCGTTTTTCAACGGATCATATCGCGGAACTATTAAAAAGGGTTATTCACGTTCAATCATGAATGATTCAATGACTTTGACAGAGGATTCCATAGGAATGATTTGGATAAAGAAAATCTACGATATGCTCCCTAAAACTAAAAATTACCGAGAATTTGAACATAAAATGGATTTGTTTAATGGAGAATTATTATCGACAGACATTAATCATTCCTTTACCTCAATCAATGATTTGCCTGAGGAATCAACACCTAGTTCAAATTGGAGGGGACTTGCTTTATTAGCCGAACAACGATGGCTTGGGTCAAAAAATGAAATGAAATGCTTGAAATTTCTATTTGATGCAGTTACAACTGATTTAACTGATGAAACAATTAGAAAAAACTCCATTGGGTACAGAAAGTCACTAAAAAAGTTCCTCGATGGTCATATAAATTGATCGATGAATTGGAAGAACAAGAGCAAGAGGGGCAAAATGAGGAAGAAACGACAGAGGATCCTGGGATTCGTTCAAGAAAAGCCAAACGTGTGGTAATTTATAGTGATGACGATGAAAATACCGGTACTGATACTAGTATCAGTGCCGGTAGCAATAGTGATCAAGCGGAAGAGGTGGCTTTGATACGCTACTCACAACAACCGGATTTTCGCCGGGACCTAATCAAAGGATCCATGCGTGCTCAAAGACGTAAAACAACTATTTGGGAAATGTTTCAAGGAAACGTGCAATTCCCCGCTTTTTTTGGACAGAATAGACAAAACATTTTTTTTTTCTTTTGATATCTCCGAAATGATGAACCCAATCTTTAGGAATCGGACGGGGGAAAGCCTGGAATTAAAAACTTCAGATTATGAAGATTCTAAGCGGAAGGAGGCAAAAGAAAAGGGCAAAAACAAGGAGGAGAAAAAAAAGGAGAATGAACGGATAGCAATAGCAGAAACTTGGGATAGTATTCTATTTGCTCAAGCAATAAGGGGTTCGATGTTAGTAACCCAATCAATTCTTAGAAAATACATCGTACTGCCCTCATTAATAATAGCTAAAAATCTCGGCCGTATGCTATTATTTCAATTCCCTGAGTGGTACGAAGATTTTAAAGACTGGGGATAGAGAAATGCACGTTAAATGCACCTATAATGGTGTTCAATTATCAGAAACAGAATTTCCAAAAAACTGGTTAACAGATGGTATTCAGATAAAATCCAATTTCCTTTCTGTCTGAAACCTTGGCGCAATAAGGTAAGACCCCCCCTTGGAAGTCCAATAAAAAAGAAAGGAAAAAGAGACAATTTTTCTTTTTTAACAATCTGGGGAATGGAAGCTGAACTACCTTTTGGTTCTCCCGAAAACGACCTTCTTTTTTTAAACCCGTTTGTAAAGAATTTGCAAAAAAAATTACAAAGTTGAAAAATAAATGTTTTCGAGTTCTAAAAGTTTTAAAAAAAAAAAAAAAAAGGTTCTAAAATTTGCAAAAGAAAAAACAAGTGGGGTTATCAAAAGAATTCTCCTTATTAAAAGTAAAAGAATAATAAAAATGAAAAGAATAATAAAGAACTTGAAAAAGTAAACCCAATTTTATTATTGGGATTGAGGAAAGTATATGAACCGAATGAAAATAGAAAAGATTCTATAATCAGTAATAAGATTACCGATGAATCGATCATTCAAATTAGATCCATGGATTGGACAAATTATTCACTCACAGAAAAAAAAATCAAGG
>NW_027182197.1:15000-19688 GCF_029961685.1 Aristolochia californica | reverse complement strand
TACCCACGATTCTGCCATTGTACTGGAATATAGGAGGAGTCGAACCCCCTGCACGGGTAGAAGTATAAAGTGAGTCAGATTAAAAAAAAAAGGTTTGTTTATGTACGAAGTAACATTATGATCTGATTGATAGCCGCGGGTCAAATGAATTCTTCATTCATTCATTGAATGATAAATCACTACAAGTGAAGGTGATACCCGATTTAAATAATGGAAGATCAAATATTTCAAAATTGTATCTAGAATAACTGGAAAAGTGGAAACAAGACCAGATATAATTTGATCGTTATAAGCAAAGCCAAAATCTTTGTAGACCGAACCGATCATTAGTTCCCAACCATGGGGCGAGTGGAATCCGATACATAAATCAGTTAATAAAAGAATAGAAAAAGCTTTTATTGTGTCGCTTAAGTTATATAGGAATTCCTGAATCCAAGAATTAAGAATGACAAGTTCCTCATTACCCAGAATAGAATAACCACTTAGAATAGCGAAACAGATTATATTTGCCGAGAAGTGCAAAATAATATGGATATTATTTTCATTGTATATTTTGACCAATTGTATCGTTTCTTTGTGGATTCCTATATGAAGCTTTTGTATCTGTGTCTCCGGGTACTCCTTTATCATTTCATCCAAATGAAATAGTTCTTCTAATTCTATGAATCTTTCTAGAATGTTCTTCTCTTGAATATCATTCAAAAAAGTTTCGGATTGCCTGGTATTCCACCAATTAATAACCCAGGGCTCTAGACTTTTATTAAATGAAAGAGAGATCCACCACGGCAAAAATACTATAGATACAAGATATGGGAGAGGGGTCAATGCTTTTTTTTTGACACTTTTTGTTCTGTGAATTGTTAATGAACCTACTTCATTCGTCGACTCCGTCTGATATTTCTATGAAGCATGAGTTCTATAACAAGGTATGTAACCTATGGATCCGTCTTTTTTTATTTGATTATTTGAATTCTTTATTTAGTCTTTGAATCTAGAAGGGGTATAGAAATGGAAGTTAGAATTAAAGATAAAAAGTCTGCCCCAAATGAATAAATGAGTAAGTTCCCAGATATCTCAGATATCTAAATTGGTCAAATTACACCAATTGAATTGCATCTTCATTTGTTTCTTTCGATGAGTGCCCGAAAGACCCAATTCACACTTCAAGTAATGAGTATTAGTCGGGTTTCGAGACGAAAGAACTCCCCTTGGATCAATCAATTATTCCAAAATGTTTCACTAGATGCCCGCACCGCGGGAATAATTGAGGGGATATTTCTGAAGAATATTGATGGTGAAATCAAAAATGTGTGGGAAACCCGAGATAAATTGGATGTTTATGAAAGATGCAATCCTTTTCAAGGAGCAAAAGAAAGGATCAAAATCGATTGAAAAAAAAGAGAGATAATTTACATCCGTCTGTATCTAACGTATCAATTCAACGAAATATTGGGTCTAAAAATAAAAATTCTGTACTGTATTCCGAAATGTTCTGTTCTGATATGTATGATGAATACATACTTACTAGACTTGTTACTAGTCTAACATAACAGAATTGGGTTGAGTCCCATATGCATAAAGCATAAAAAATAGTTTTGGTGAACAACAATTTAATTATTATGGTTGTTCCATATACGTCCACCTGTTTTATTCTATGGGCCACAGTGACAGTGGTATTAGACCAGAATATAATGGGGAAATAGAATATAACGTGTTTTGCTCGAATCAACACCTTGAAAGAAACTTCAGTTCAGTTAGATTCTATTATCAGTTAGATTCTATTATATTAAAGGTTAAAGGGGATTCCTGCCTTTCTTATCTCATGCCGGGAAAGCATTCATTATTCAATTCATTTCAAAATACTTCAATTGGTACGCGCAAGAAATAGGCCGATTCAGCAGCTTTTTGTTCAATTTCTCGTGGAGTCAAATTCTCATCCGTACGAGTCAAGGGAATGGCTCCCTGGCCTCTAATTTCCATATAAAGGACACGGCGAGGATAAAGACCCCCTTTAACTTCCATTCTGATTGACTGGATATCTCTCATAAGGAATCGTAGAAAAACGCGGCGATTTTTTCCAGGAAATCCCCAACGAAAAATACACACTATTCCTTCTTTTCTATCGAATCGATCATAACCACTACCTACATTCCACAAAATTGTGGACCACAAATAGGAACTAATGAACAGACCGGCTATTCCATAGAAAGCCATCACGATCCTTGAGGGAAAAAAATTATTTGCTGAGACGGAAACAAAGATATGAGATTCCGACCAAGATAACTGGAAGTTCCAACCAATAAGAATGCTAGTGAGCCTAAAAAGAGGATACAGGCCCAGCAGAAATTACTTATTTTTCGAGACCCTGTTATAAGTTCTATCCATATACGTTCTGATCGCCAGTTCATATTAGATCCAGTTGCATTCTATTGGAATTGAGAGAATAGGCCAAATGAATTTAAATTTGACTTTACTATTTTTTTTGTCCCGAAGTAACTCTCATCAACTAGCACTATTATGATGTGAACCCTTAGGGGTAATTCATCAAATTGGGTAGATGTAAATAATAACATCTTCTTCATACGATCCCACAATGTATATCTACATAACATATAGATACATTGACTTTCCATTTTTCCACTGATGTATTTTTTCTTAAAAAAAAGCTATACTGCATATATATGCATTTTTTCATATATCATGTATCCGCATGCATAAGATTTTTTTTTTTTTTGTGTTCGAAAGGAACCATATCCAGACCAGACGTGGTACCATATTCTACTAAATAGATATCTGTATTATGATCCAAGTCCAAGTGTTGATTGATTAGATTTGGTCCCACTGAACCTAAACAATCTTGTTTTTTTGAACATGAAGAGATAAAGACGCCATTGCAATTGCCGGAAATACTAGGCCTACTAAAGGCACAAAAAAAGAGGGAAAGTTTAAATCTGTCATAGAATGGGTACCCCGATTTAATATTTGTACCTCTTATAAAGATATAATAAAATAAGTATGTGAATTAAATTATAAGTATTATATATTATATTATAAGTATTATTAAGTATATAATAAGAAGTACAACAAATGTAGAACTAAATAAGCGTGTTTATACGACTCCACACGAAATACATATAATCCGCTTTATTATTGTATTGTATTGTTGTTCTTGTGCCCTTAATCTTCTAATAAAGAGTTTCTTACGAGTTACTGAAGGGTTTGTTAGGATTCGACCCGACAGGGATTCATAGTACAATACAAAATGTGGGTTCTCGGGAGATATAGAAATCTGAAGGAAATATAGAAAGATGCAACACTTTGATTATAGGATTATAGATTTTATCTATATTCCATATATTAATATAATACTATTAATTTAATTAATAGTATTAATGTAATGGTAATGCGTAAGAAGTAATAAAAAACATGGAATTCTTTTGATTTTTTATTTTCATTTTGAAATTCTATTCCACGAAAGCAAGAATTCACTCTTTTCTCCTGTTGAAAGAGGGTTACTGATTAGTAATCAGTAATAGGGGTAGGAAAAAAAAATAGATTAGATCCGTACAAAAGAATGAAAAGTCATTATCTGAAACTTCTGATTCTAGAACTGAACTTATGTCACCAAAGAAAACTCCATTCTTCTTATTGTGACTTTGATTCCAATAAACTAAAGTTCGTTACAAATAATTGAGATTAGTGTTTTGAATTTTGATTCAAGGGAAAGAAGCCATGTAGCTGAAATAACTCACTCAGAACGCCCTTTAAAGGATTACGCGGTACGATTAGGTCGAATAAGCCCTTAGAGAATAAATACTCAGCACCTTGTGAACCGTCGGGTACTGTCTTATTCAATGTTTGTTCAATTACTCTTTTACCCGCAAATGCAATGTAGGCATTTGGTTCGGCAATAATGATATCTCCGAGCATACCAAAACTGGCTGTTACTCCACCGGTTGTAGGGGATGTAAGGATTGATACATAGAATAACTTTCTAGTTGATTGATAATCATATGAAGCAGAAGATATTTTAGCCATTTGCATCAAACTCAAACTTCCTTCTTGCATGCGTGCTCCTCCAGAAGCACACACCATAATAACAGGTAGAGATCTATTAGTAGCATACTCGATCAAACGGGTGATTTTCTCGCCTACTACGGATCCCATACTACCCCCCATGAAGTGAAAATCCATAACCCCAATTGCTATAGGAATGCCATTTAGTTGACCTATGCCTGTTTGAACAGCCTCAGTTAAACCTGTCTTTCTTTGATAAGAATCGATACGATCCTTATAAGGTTCCTCTTCCGAGTGAAATTCAATGGGATCGATAGAGACCATGTCCTCATCCATAGGTTCCCAAGTGCCCGGATCAATCAAAAGTTCAATTCTATCTGAACTGCCCATTTTCAAATGATATCCACATTGTTCACAAATATTCATTTTTGATCGAAAAAATTTCTTATAATTTAATCCATAACAATTTTCACATTGAACCCATAAATGTTTGTATTTTTGATTTATATCGAAATCATTAGATCTTCCTCTGATGTTGAAATCACTGTCATTACCGCCAGTTCTTATACTAGAACTCTCACTGTCATTACCACTTAAACTTTCACTAAAAATGTAACCATAAATGTCACTATCACTGTCATTATCGTTACCACTTGAAATGTCACTATCAA
>NW_027182197.1:0-10000 GCF_029961685.1 Aristolochia californica | reverse complement strand
AAATCACGCCCCTATTGCCACAGCAGTAGATATAGGTATTTTGAGAATATGCCTTAACGATCAACGGGTAACGATGGCTCTGATGGGTGGTTTCGCTAGAATAGGCAATAATGAGATCACCATTTTAGTAAATGATGGTGAGAGGGGTAGTGACATTGATCCGCAAGAAGCTCAGCGAACTCTTGAAATAGCGGAAGCTAACTTGAGTAAAGCTGAAGGCAAGAGACAGGTAATTGAGGCGAATCTAGCTCTCAGACGAGCTAGGACACGCGTAGAGGCTGTCAATGCTATTTCGTTTTCGTAATCGTCGATGCATCAGAATAATCAAAAGAAGCTCCGTTTATACACCTTATTTGGATTCCACCAATTGGATACAATCAAGTGTAATCTGATGCAAGGAAAAAAATACAAACATAAAGTATGAATAGTGGGAGGATAATAGGGAAAGGGTAAAAGATTAATTAAAAAATAGGAAAGGGTGGGTAGAAAAACTTATTAGAGACCATTGACTCCGGTATCTAATAAGTTATACCTACTATTGGATTTGAACCAATGACTCCTGCCGTATGAAAGCAATACTCTAACCGCTGAGTTAAGTAGGTCATTTATCATCACAAAGAAAAAAAAAAGGAAGACCCCTCGCATGGGCATTATAGATGGAATACTACTTCTAAGCAATACCAATCTTTGTCAGTAAAGGGGTCAGAGAGCTATCATATGGGACCATAGAATATCCATCTTGACAAGATATTATCTAGATGTTAAGATATCTATGACAAGGGCTATAGCTCAGTTAGGTAGAGCACCTCGTTTACACGCGCGCCAATGCTTTTTCAGGGGAGTTCATCATGCAATCAACAGAATTGATCTTATTGATAAATCGGTGTCTTACTCCATGGATTCGAGGGAACAAGAGAACAATAGCCTGACAAATCTTTGGTTCGGTCCGATTCAGGTACCAATTTAAAATAGAACCCATCATTGATTTGATAATTGATAAGGTGAATACCTAGTCTATTCAATGCTAGGCATAATGGGTATAAGGACCTCAAAATAACATAACCTCTTTTCGCCCTATGAGCTTTAAGGTGTATGAAGTATCATATTTGACTCTTTGAGCGGAGCGATAGAGACTCAACCTAACTTAGGTTGATCTAGGCCGGAGGCAGACCTACGTCAAGGCAATCCTTCTTTGAAAACACTTTGGTATTGCTCCTGGATCAGAATACAAAAAATGAATCAGAGCACGTGGAACCATCTCGTTATCTTCCTGTCAAGAAAAAGTATGGTGGACTAGCCGATTCTTATATCAGTTAACGAAAGAGCCCAATGCAAAAAAAATGCATGTTGGGTCTTTGAAACAGTTCGAATCATTTAGATAATACTCAGTTTGATCTGTTTTACCGAGAAGGTCTACGGTTCGAGTCCGTATAGCCCTATATATTTTGACATCCGTGTCATTTTGACATTTTTGTGTAGCTCTCATTTTCTCACATTAGTGCTTGTGGCTGGCCCGCGCGGTGGGTTGGCAAAGCAAGTAGTCTTCTGTTTCTGCACAATACTTATTTTTTTTTTATTCCAACCTAATCTAATTCAATTGTTCATCATTCCAATTCTACTGGTCCTTCCTTCCGATACAGACTTTATGCAAGCAAGAAGATTGGGGGCCTGTTTGAACTTGCACGGGCTGGGGATCCTTCTGACTCATCGCTTTGTTGTTCCACAATAACTCCAATGCAGTGCATTGTTTCAGAGATAAAAAATGGACGCTAACCTATAACCTAAACGTATCAACGTTTGCACCCTCTTCTATTTCTATGAGTCTATTTTTGGATTTGGTCTGTCGAATCGTTCAACAACGCCTGATTCCATTAGAAGTATCTTATGCGGATCATTTATGATTCAGCCGATTCTACGACTGTGGTACACTCCATTGTGTAGGTTTACTTCAAAGGAAACAAACCTTTTTATTGTCACGAAACCTAACCCCTTGGGTAGTCTTATCAGATGTTATTAACAAGTATTTCAAATCATTTCAAATCGCGATTTTGAGTCCTAGAAATTGGTCCGAAATGGAATGACTTCTTCAAGACTTCTATTCTAAGTCTAATTAAATAACTCGATTCTTTATTCTCTCTAGGGGGACCATCGGGGGTAGGGAGTACAAGTCAAAAGTCTATAATTTGGTATAGGAATCCATGAGTTGTTATATATCTATTTATATGGAAATATGGAAGTTTATATGGAAATATGGAAGGATTTCTCACAATTTAACAGATTGAATCAAATCAATTAAGTATAAATTTGGGACAAAGGGAGAGAATCTAATTGGCCGATGCATTCTATTTCCGTATCTGTATCGAATCAATAGACAGAATGACGATCCTCTAACCAGACCCTAATGAAAAGAATACATCAACACAAACCAAGTGGAATATACCATAAATCCTAAGATAGAAATCCCTAGGCATTCTACTACATCTGACTATTTGTGTTGTGATATTATAAAAGAAAAAAAAAAAAGAAGAAAAATTTACCCAAGCCAGGCTTATTATTTATTAGAATTTTTATTCTATTATTATTCAAATTATATTAGAAATTTGATATAATATATATTTATATTATATTAAATATTAATTCAATTTCATATTTTGAATTTTCTGTTAATTTAAATATTAATTAATATATTAATATAACATTGTTATGTTATATATTTATATTTAATATTTTTTTTTTATGATTTTATGAATAGAAATAATATTCATATTATTTTCATATTATTTCAAATAGTCTTTAATTACTTTTTTATTTTAAGAAAATCCGAAACAAAACAAAGTGAGAGAGTTTTTTTGTATAAAAACATAATATGTCTACATCCTGAATGGAATCGAAGTAAATGTAAGTGGGATTCCGTTGGATGAATCTTGAAACGAGACATGATTCATAGCAAACAAATGAAACTACGTGGTTCCACCCTAATTGGTGTTTCGACTAAATAGTTATGAATAAATTGACAATTAAAATTCGAATTGACTAATTCGGTATATTCCACATTAATAGGAGTGCATCTATGTTTCTGCTTCACGAATATGATATTTTTTGGGCATTTCTGATAATATCAAGTGTTATTCCTATTTTGGCATTTTTTATTTCCGGAGTTTTAGCCCCGATTAGTGAAGGACCGGAGAAGCTCTCCAGTTATGAATCGGGTATAGAACCAATGGGGGATGCTTGGTTACAATTCCGAATCCGCTATTACATGTTTGCTCTAGTTTTTGTTGTTTTTGATGTTGAAACGGTCTTTCTTTATCCATGGGCAATGAGTTTCGATGTATTGGGTCTATCCGTATTTATAGAAGCTTTCATTTTCGTGCTTATCCTAATTGTTGGTTCAGTTTATGCATGGCGAAAAGGAGCATTGGAATGGTCTTAACCCCTGAATCCTCAGACAATAAAAAAGAAGGAAAAGGTTACATTGAGACAGTTATGAATTCTATTGAATTTCCGTTACTTGACCGAACAGCCCAAAATTCAGTTATTTCAACTACACCGAATGACCTCTCGAATTGGTCAAGACTCTCCAGTTTATGGCCACTTCTCTACGGTACCAGTTGTTGCTTCATTGAGTTTGCTTCATTAATAGGATCTCGATTCGACTTTGATCGTTATGGGCTGGTACCAAGATCAAGTCCTAGGCAGGCGGACCTAATTTTAACAGCCGGCACGGTAACAATGAAAATGGCTCCTTCTTTAGTGAGATTATATGAGCAAATGCCTGAACCGAAATATGTCATTGCTATGGGAGCTTGTACCATTACAGGGGGGATGTTTAGTACCGATTCTTATAGTACCGTTCGGGGAGTCGATAAGCTAATTCCTGTGGATGTCTATTTGCCGGGCTGCCCACCCAAACCAGAGGCAATTATGGATGCTATAACGAAACTTCGTAAGAAAGTCTCTCGAGAAATCTATGAAGATAGAATTGGGTCTCAACAGGAAAATCGATATTTTACTACCAATCACAAGTTTCATGTTGAGCGAAGTACTCATACTGGAAATTATGATCAAGGATTACTCTACCAGTCCCCATCTACTTCAGAGATACCTTCTGAAGCATTTTTCAAATACAAAAGTTCAGTGTCTTCCCACGAATTATTGAATTAGGAAAGGCAGGATGCTTTTGTGTTGTCCAGGATAACAAGCAGTGGGTCAATCTTCATAAATTTCATCGGCAATTTGAAATACTCATACAAATGTGGGAGAGATCAAGAAGATGCAGGGTCGTTTATCCGCTTGGCTAGTCAAGCATGAGCTAGTTCATAGATCTTTGGGCTTCGATTACCAAGGAATAGAGACTTTACAAATAAAACCCGAGGATTGGTACTCCATTGCTGTCATTTCATATGTATATGGTTACAATTATCTACGTTCCCAGTGTGCCTATGATGTAGCACCAGGCGGATTGTTAGCTAGCGTGTATCATCTTACGAGAATACAGTATGGTGTGGATCAACCCGAAGAGGTATGCATAAAAGTATTTGCCCCAAGGACGAATCCTAGAATCCCGTCTGTTTTCTGGATTTGGAAAAGCGCAGACTTTCAAGAGCGGGAATCCTATGATATGTTGGGAATCGCTTATGAGAATCATCCACGCCTGAAACGTATCTTGATGCCCGAAAGTTGGCTAGGCTGGCCTTTACGTAAGGATTATATTACCCCCAATTTCTATGAAATACAAGATGCTCATTGAATGATAAGATGAATGATAAGAAACTAATCTTCACTTATACGACTCCAGATATTCAAGGAATCTTTTTACGTTCTGTTCTAGATGAAACGGAGTAACTGGCCTTTCATTCGTACTATGGATGGGCTGCTAAAGAAGCTTCATTTAGATTCTCAAATTTTGAAGAGTCCCATTTCAGATGAGCAGAGCCTGTAGGATGAATCAAAAGAGTTCTGCACCATGAACTTTGTACCGCGCGCATCGCTTAGATGGGGCCACGGAAAGCTGCATAGAAGGGAGTGAATAAATGGGAAAGTGAAGAAATAGAATATGAAATAAAATCGTAAATTCTGAAATAAAAAAAGAAAAATTCAGAAATTAAATAAAATAAAAAAGGATCGGATTTTTTGGACTGTCTCTGAAATGAACCCTGCCTTTTCCTATCCTTCAACTCCTCCAGACTAGTCTTTTAGGGTTTTCGACCAACTAACTTCGACTTCGGATATGTATGAAGTATTAACATTCTTTTTGTGCGGGAAGAGATACAGTATGAACAAACAAACAAAAAAGAGGAGGGAACGGAATCCAATTATTTTCTTTACTCATATCTTTACCCATCTACTCGTTTTTTACCCATCTACAAGACGGAGGCGTCTATCTATACATCTAGATGTAGATGGATAAATATGTATTATGCTCTGGACTATTAACGCATATAATATTAAATAATATTAATATGGGTTCTGACTCTATTGATTTATTTGTATGAGTATCTTATCTATTCGATACATTAACCACGTGCCAGGAACCAGATTTGAACTGGTGACACGAGGATTTTCAGTCCTCTGCTCTACCAGCTGAGCTATCCCGACCATTCTCGATGCATGATCCTACTAAAAGAAAAAGAAAGCTTGGGCCTATGTCAATGAAAGGGACTCAAAAAGCATTAACTTACCTAAATAAAGTCGGTAATTTGTTGGATCTTCAAAAAGGAGACTTTGTAAATGTAAGTGTAAGAGTAATGATATGAACTGTGAAAGGTTCCGTAATGGAGATTCTTTGCCCATCCATATATGGATGGGCATTTGTACGTATATCATATCTATCACAGTGAGAAGAGAGAAAGATTTCTGGCCGGATCCATTTGTGAAAGAGTAGAGTAAGTGAAAAACATATCTAATTTTGAACCACTGATAAAAAAAAAAGAGGATAAATGCTTAGGGAGTCAAATAGGCCTTTTATTGGGGATAGAGGGACTTGAACCCTCACGATTTCTAAAGTCGACGGATTTTCCTCTTACTATAAATTTCATTGTTGTCAGTATTGACATGTAGAATGGGACTCTATCTTTATTCTCGTCTCACTCGATTAATCAATCCTTAAAAAGATCTATCAGACATCCTTAAAAAGATCTATCAGACTCTGGTGTGATAGTCGATTTGATCACTGACTATTCGATTCTTCCTTCTGCTTCTGAAATTATTATTCTGAAATTTTTAGAAAAAAAAAATATGGATTCGGGTCGTGATTAATCTTTGATATTTCAGTACGTATACGTACATATCTAGGGTCATCCCACTCTGGAGTTTCGATAGAAGGATTCTTCTACCAATGTAGTAAAGTCAACCCCATTCGTTAGAACAGCTTCCGTTGAGTCTCTGCACCTATCCTTTTTTTTTTCTGAAAACAGGATTTGGCTCAGGATTGCCCATTTTTAATTCCAGGGTTTCTCTGAATTTGGAAGTTACCACTTAGTAGGTTTCCATACCAAGGCTCAATCCAATCAAGTCCGTAGCGTCTACCAATTTCGCCATATCCCCCTCCCTCTTCCTTATGAGAAAGAAATCACATTGTGACCCCCCCTTCTTTTCTTTCATTTATCTTGGAGCCGTTGAATTCATTAGATACAGGCCCTTATTCCTATATCAAAGAGGTGTGTCCCTATTATATTTCTTGACCAGCTTCTTTCATCCCTATCGGAGTGGCGGGCCCATATTTGATATGATCCAATCAGAAATGATTCTATCATTGATGTATCCGCAATTCAATATGGATGGATATATCCCACGTCACATATATATATATGTCTTTACACCCCTTATTTTTTTAGCGCTATTTGGAATACTGGAACGGTCGATATTCATTCTTTTTTTATCGTCTTATCCCCTCCCTTTCCGAATGAAACCAGAGGAATGTCTCATTATGCTCTGGACTGCAGCCTTATCTTTATCTTATCCTTTCCTTTATCTTATCCTTTCCTTAGGAAGGATCTCCTATACTATAGGAATTCCTATAGTGTAAATAAATAGAATTTCTAAATTTCTATAACTATATATAGAATATATAACTAAGCTAATTTTTATTTTTTAGTTTATTTTATTAAGATTAAGTAATTAATATTACTAATATTACATAATCATAATATAATCTAATTAATATTAATAATATAATATATTAATATTATATTATTATTTATTATTACATAACAACATTAATATTAATAATTACATTATTAATATTAATGTTGTCATAATTAATATTATATTCTATTTAATATTAATATTGTATTATTAATATAATATTGATATTGTATTTATATAATTGTATTTGTATTTATATAATTGTATTTATATATATATATATTATATATAATAATAATAATTAATAATAATTATAATAATAATAAAAACAAACTACTCTTTATTTATTTATTATAATTATATTAATTATTAATAATAGATATTAATAATAGATAAATAAATAGATAAATAAAATAAAAAAATAAATAAATAGCTAATTACTAATAGCTAAGTCCCAGTAGTTTCCCGAAATCCTATGCACTATTTCTGTTATGTGAGCCCGCTTAGCTCAGGGGTTAGAGCATCGCATTTGTAATGCGATGGTCATCGGTTCGATTCCGATAGCCGGCTTTTCCATTTATTCGATTTTTTCCATGATTGATATTGATATTGATAATGTCTCCTTGAGATCAAGAGAAATTGAAAAGACTTTTCAATTTTCTCCAAATGTCGGGTCAACATAGTATGTTACGGGAACTCCCAACTATGAATAAAAAAGAATAAAAAATGGATTGAAGCTGTTAGATCTCTACAGAACAAGAAAGGGATACTTAACTTCCTATATATAACTATATAAAATAATCTGGTTATTGAGACAATTCATCTCATTCTTCTTTATAGTATTTCAGCGAGTTTAGCTTCGTTTATCGTTTAGTTCAGTCTTAATTTTTTTATTCTGTGAAATCCAATTTCAATAAAATAAGGAGTCTTTATGTCTCGTTACCGAGGGCCTCGTTTCAAAAAAATACGCCGTCTGGGGGCTTTACCGGGACTCACTAGTAAAAGACCTAGATCCGGAAGTGATCTTAGAAACCAACCGCGTTCCGGGAAAAGATCTCAATATCGTATTCGTCTAGAAGAAAAACAAAAATTGCGTTTTCATTATGGTCTGACAGAGCGGCAATTGCTTAGATATGTTCGTATCGCTGGGAAAGCCAAAGGGTCAACAGGTCAAGTTTTACTACAACTACTTGAAATGCGTTTGGATAACATCCTTTTTCGATTGGGTATGGCTTCGACCATTCCTGGAGCTAGACAACTAGTTAACCATAGACATATTTTAGTTAATGGTCGTATAGTAGATATCCCAAGTTATCGGTGTAAACCCCGAGATATTATTACTACGAGAGATGAACAAAGATCCAGAGCTCTGATTCAAAATTATGTGGATTCATCTCCCCGCGAGGAATTGCCAAAACATTTGACTCTTGACTCATTCCAATATAAAGGAATAGTAAATCAAATAATAGATAGTAAATGGATCGGCTTAAAAATCAATGAATTACTAGTCGTGGAATATTATTCCCGTCAGACTTAAACTTAATTAAAATAAAATAATTAAGCTTTGGACAATACAATTTTGTCTACCCTGTTTCACCAAACAAAGTAAATAGAACTAAGTTAAGGGATTTAATCCGGATTTTCCCCCATTTTCGTATCCTTTTCGTATCCCAAGTGGATCCGCGGTCAGATTCTCATTCCTTGTCCACCCTTTCCGATCCGATATTTTATCTACCACAGTAATTGGCAATAGAGAATCACTAGAAAGCAAAGGCCCTACTCTTGGAATAATGGTATCCATTGTTATTTGATACATTGTGGTTGGTAACGTTGGTAAATTAGGTGTAGGTCAAGGTACGGAAAGAGAGGGATTCGAACCCTCGGTAAGCAAAAGCCTACATAGCAGTTCCAGTGCTACGCCTTGAACCACTCGGCCACCTTTCCCACAGAATCTTAGGATTATTGCCCGGAAACCCGGTGAATAGCGAGTCATTCATATTATTTTATTGAATTTTTTATTGCAATACAATAAAGGTACGACCGATCTATTATAAATCGAAAACTTTTCGTCAAACAAAGATCTTCCTTCGAGGCTCGAGGGATAAAAACACATTTTTTTTTATTTAATATTAACTTAATATTAAAAAAACTATCTATTCATCTTTGTCAAGACGACGACCCTCTCCATCTTATTCGGATATTTATACCGTATACCGGATTAAACAACCAATGAATTGGGACGAATCCACAAACTCTATACTATACTATAGTATTTTATACTATGGTTATATTTAGAGGTCCATAGGAATTAAAAAATTCCTTTCTAGTTTCAGATTTATCAACAACAACTCTTCTCATGAGCTATCCCATGGATCTATTATTCCCATGGATCTATTATAAATAAATTCATGGGTCGCCCTATGATTTTAATATTTCCATTGTATTGTTTTGTTTGTGGATACGCGCTATTCGCCCAAAATGGATGGGTTGGTTATTCTATTTTCATCATGGAATGCTTATTTGATTCTTTTGACTCTTTGGGTAATAATAAAAAAAAAAAAAACTCCTCGAGTTAGATCAGAATTTGTAGGAAAATTTCTTGGATTCCTTAACTTCGATAAAATAAAGAGTAAGAGTTCTGTTCATTGGTATACCACATTGGACTGAAATCCAATCTGATTCCAATATTTCCTATCTATCCCTGTCTTAAAAGGGGCAATTTTGAGGGTCTTTTTTTTTTTACAATTACTCTGTTTTTATGTGATTTCGTACTGTACAATTCCTTTGTTTATGGGAGCATTTTCCCTCGAGGGAGAGGATAATGAGAAGAATTATGGAATGGGTTGTAAACTATGCCTAGATCTCGGATAAGTGGAAATTTTCTTGATAAGACCTCCTCAATTGTAGCCAATAT
>NW_027182196.1:0-12500 GCF_029961685.1 Aristolochia californica | reverse complement strand
AATAGGATGAATTGAGACGGTATTTTGTAAATACGTAATTATCTTGAATATATCAACCATTTCTTTATTTTCCGATCGCCTGGAAGGGACAAAAGAAACATCTTGTTGTTTCTTCAACAATTTCTGATCTCTAGTGGACCTCTCCGTAGGATTCGAACCCAGATGAAGTTCTGACCATCTGTCAGAGAAAAAAGAACGAATTGATCTTGTAGGATTCCCAAGAAATTCTTCGATTTCTTCCGGAAGCAGATGATTATTCATCTGCTTCTCACGTTCCGTGAATAGCCGGGACATTGAGGAATATTCAGAAAGGCATTTCGGGAATCGATCTGATTCTATCTCTGTTCGTTCCGTTTGAAGAAAGGAAGGATCCCAAAGAATCGATCTTTCTTTTAGTTGCGGAATCTCTGTTTGATTGATCAATGTGTGATATTCCGAATCCTCATTCCTAATGGAATCGAAATGATCTCTGGATTGATCAGAAGATCCTTTCCATTGGCTAGAATCCGTTACTTGAACGAAAATAGATCTTGTGGAATCATATTGAATATTTGACGATACATTCCGTACCTTGCTAAAAAACCGATCCTTGTTTACCAACCACGCATTGTCTAACCAAATCCAATTTTCTCTCGATACGTTCCTCAAAAAATCCGATTCGTGCTGATTCTTCCCCCAACTAACGAAGAGATCTTGGCGGAATTGCCACATATGATATTGAGCACAATTTTGCAAAGAAATACCCCCCTTGTTTCTCGAGAAGAGATGGGAAAGATGCTCAATATCATTTGATTGAATAGTTGCCTCAGCTCCTTGTTGTTTGAAGAAACCCTCCACTTCAATTGGTCTTTTTTCACGAAAAGCAGACATGAGATAACAAATCAAGTGTTTCACTAAGATTTCGAAGAGCTGTCCCGAATTCAAGTTGATTATGTTTCGCTTCTTCCTCGGAGAAAGACGATCAAAGAATTCCCAATCATGGTCCTTGCGGATCGGATCATCCGTATAGGATACAAAAAGAAACTCCAGATATTTGATATCTTTCTCTTTGAATGAGATCTCAATTCCAGCTATGGTTTCATTAGCTATCTTACAACTAGAATCCCTCTTTTTTCCGATCCGGTTCCTCCACCACCGCGAACCCCAGTCAGGCATGATACACTTTTTAGTTATTGGGAGAACCCAAGTACTCTCTTTCGAATCCATGAAACAACTCTCAGGGATCTTTTTCCCTTTTGGAAGATACAGGAGCGAAACAATCAACCTATTGATATTGGAAGACCAAAAAGATTCTTCCAACGTATCATTTCTGGGTCCAATGGAATTCATAGGTATAGGAAGAAGCCCCATCAAATAGAGATTTTTTCTTTCGACCATATTTCGATTGTTAATACAATATATAAGGACCGCTACTACAAGCAGTACTACACCTTTGATCGTGAAATATCGATTGCTTGTTGAACCCTGTGAATCACGCGAAAGTGAAAGTAGGATACTCCAAATTCGGGGGTCAAAGAGTTTCATAAAACGTTCTTGGTGGAAAAAAATGTGAGTGAAAGATCCCGCTGAATCGAATTGGGTCCATGAATCTAAGAAATAGTGGGAATTCTTGATCTCTCTCAATATCTCTCTCAATTCGAAGATCCAGGATTTGAATTGATGTCCTTTCATTGATTCCTCCTAAAGATTTCATTTCAATTGGAATTTGGTTATTCACGATGTACGATGACGATGATCTCTGTTAAGCATCCATGGCTGAATGGTTAAAGCGCCCAACTCATAATTGGCAAATTCGTAGGTTCAATTCCTGCTGGATGCACGCCAATGGGAACGTCCAATAAGTCTATTGGAATTGGCTCTGTATCAATGGAATTTCATCATCCATACATAACGAATTGGTATGGTATATTCATACCATAACATATGAAGAGTAAGAACTCGAATTCTTATCGATACTGGAACTCATAGGGAAGAAAATGGATTTATGGATGGAATCAAATATGCAGTCTTTACAGAAAAAAGTATTCGGTTATTGGGGAACAATCAATATACTTCTAATGTCGAATCAGGATCAACTAGGACCGAAATAAAGCATTGGGTCGAACTCTTCTTTGGTGTCAAGGTAATAGCTATGAATAGTCATCGACTCCCGGGAAAGGGTAGAAGAATGGGACTGGGACCTATTATGGGACATACAATGCATTACAGACGTATGATCATTACGCTTCAACCGGGTTATTCTATTCCACCTCTTATAGCGAAAAGAACTTAAATCAAAATACTTAATAACACGGCGATACATTTATACAAAACTTCTACCCCGAGCACACGCAATGGAGCCGTAGACAGTCAAGTGAAATCCAATCCACGAAATAATTTGATCTATGGACAGCATCGTTGTGGTAAAGGTCGTAATGCCAGAGGAATCATTACCGCAGGGCATAGAGGGGGGGGTCATAAGCGTCTATACCGTAAAATTGATTTTCGACGGAATGAAAAAGACATATCTGGTAGAATCGTAACCATAGAATACGACCCTAATCGAAATGCATACATTTGTCTCATACACTATGGGGATGGTGAGAAGAGATATATTTTACATCCCAGAGGGGCTATAATTGGAGATACCATTGTTTCTGGTACAGAGGTTCCTATATCGATGGGAAATGCCCTACCTTTGAGTGCGGTTTGAACTATTGATTTACGTAATTGGAAGTAACCAATTAGGTTTACGACGAAACCTAGAAATCGATCACTTTTGAGTACCTCTACGGGATAGACCTCAACAGAAAACTGAAGAGTAACGGCAGCAAGTGATTGAGTTCAGTAGTTCCTCATATCAAATTATTGACTCTCGAGATATGGTAATATGGAGAAGACAAAATTGTTTGAAGCACGGACAGAACCGGAAGCGCCCCTTGTTTCAAAGAGAGGGGGACGGGTTATTCACATTTCATTTGATGGTCAGAGGCGAATTGAAAGCTAAGCAGTGGTAATTCTAAAGATCCCCCGGGGGAAAAATAGAGATGTCTCCTACGTTACCCGTAATATGTGGAAGTATCGACGTAATTTCATAGAGTCATTCGGTCTGAATGCTACATGAAGAACATAAGCCAGATGACGGAACGGGGAGACCTAGGATGTATAAGATCCTAACATGAGTGATTAAGATCCTAACATGAGTGATTAAGATCCTAACATGAGCGATTCGGCAGATTTGAATTCCTATATATCCACTCATGTGGTACTTCATCATACGATTCATATAAGATCCATCTGTCTAGATATCATCATATACATCCAGAAAGCCGTATGCTTTGGAAGAAGCTTGTACGGTTTGGGAAGGGGTTTTTTTTGATCAAAAAGAAGAATCTACTTCAACCGATATGCCCTTAGGCACGGCCATACATAACATAGAAATAACACTTGGAAAGGGTGGACAATTAGCTAGAGCAGCAGGTGCTGTAGCGAAACTGATTGCAAAAGAAGGTAAATCGGCCACATTAAGATTACCATCTGGGGAGGTCCGTTTGATATCCAAAAACTGCTCAGCAACAGTCGGACAAGTGGGTAATGTTGGTGTGAACCAGAAAAGTTTGGGTAGAGCCGGATCTAAGTGTTGGCTAGGTAAGCGTCCTGTAGTAAGAGGAGTAGTTATGAACCCTGTGGACCATCCCCACGGGGGCGGGGAAGGGAGGGCCCCAATTGGTAGAAAAAAACCCACAACCCCTTGGGGTTATCCTGCGCTTGGAAGAAGAACTAGGAAAAAGAAAAAATATAGTGATATTTTTTTTCTTCGCCGCCGGTAAATAAGAAGATAGGAGGGCGAACGACGGGAATTGAACCCGCGCATGGTGGATTCACAATCCACTGCCTTGATCCACTTGGCTACATCCGCCCCTGCCCTTTCTTTAACTAAAAAAAAAAAAGGAGTAATCCGCTGTGGCGCGTTCACTAACACTAAAAAAAAATCCTTTTGTAGCTAATCATTTATTAAGAAAAATTGAGAAGCTGAACACGAAGGAGAAAAAAGAAATAATAGTAACTTGGTCCCGGTCGTCTACCATTATACCCACAATGATCGGCCATACAATCGTATTCATAATGGAAAGGAACATTTACCTATTTATATAACAGATCGTATGGTGGGTCACAAATTGGGAGAATTCGCACCTACTCTTACTTTCCGGGGACACGCGAGAAACGATAATAAATCTCGTCGTTAATGAAGTAAAAAGGGTGCTCATCATTCAGTGTTGGGAGGTAAACCTTATGGCAGGTGTGCGGAGGACTAGCAACCAAACGTATAAGAAAAAGAGTAATAAGATCAAGAGTAGACAAGTGCAAGCTTTAGCTAAACATAGATATATATGTATGTCTGCTCACAAAACACGAAGAGTCATTGATCAAATTCGCGGGACGTTCTTATGAAGAAACACTTATGCTACTGGAACTCATGCCTTATCGAGCATCCTATCCTATTTTAAAATTGCTTTATTCTGCAGCAGCAAATGCTAGTCATAATATGGGTTTCAACGAAGCAGATTTATACATTAGTAAAGCGGAAGTCAATGAGGGTGCTATCATGAAAAGGTTAAAACCCCGAGCTCGAGGACGTAGTTATCCAATAAAAAAACCCACCTGTCATATAACAATTGTATTGAAAAATACTACTGAGAACTTTACTAATGAAGCCTAAGGGTTGAAGGGTTTAAGGGTGGTATAATAGAAAGATATTAAAAGGAGAAAGAGAGAGAAAAAGAGAGATGGGAAAAAAAATAAATCCACTTGGTTTCCGACTTGGTACAAATCAGAATCATCGTTCCCTTTGGTTCGCACGACCAAAAAGTTATTCGAGGGATCTCCAGGAAGATGAAAAAATAAGGGATTGTATCAAGAATTATGTACAAAAAAATAGGAGAATATCCTCAGGTTTCGAAGGAATTGCACACATAGAGATTCAAAAAAAAAATCGATCTGATCCAGGTCATAATCCATATTGGATTCCCAAATTTGTTAATCGAGGGTCGAACACGAGGAATCCATGAATTACAGACCGATGTAAAGAAAGGATTTCATTCTGTAAACCGGAGACTTAACATTGCTATCACAAGAGTTACAAAACCTTATGGGAAGCCTAATATTCTTGCGGAATACATAGCTCTACAATTAAAGAATAGAGTTTCATTTCGAAAGGCAATGAAAAGGGCTATTGAATTAACTGAGCAAGCAGATACAAAAGGAATTCAAGTGCAAATTGGAGGGCGTATTGATGGAAAAGAAATTGCGCGTGTCGAATGGGTCAGAGAGGGTAGGGTTCCCCTACAAACCATTCGAGCTAAAATTGATCATTGTTCCTACCCAGTTCGAACTATCTATGGGGTATTAGGCATTAAAATTTGGATATTTGTGGATGAGCAATAATGGACCTTTCATTTCTTTGCCATTCTATCCGACAATATAAATGAAAAAGAGTTTCATCAGTCTTTTTACCTTGAATCAAAATGAGCAATTCTGATTCTTTCTAATTCTTAATTCTATAGGGTTGAATAAAAATTCAATTGACCATTTGGTAGAATTGCTATGCTTAGTGTGTGACTCGTTGGTTTTTTCTTTAGAGTTGGGATTAAAAAAAAAAAAAAACAATACAATAATACGCAGACTGATCCCCAACTAATAACTATAGAACTAATAACCTACTCATTGCTTCGTATTATCGGGATCCAAGAAATCAGTCACTATATGATGTGACGATCGTATAGTTGTAGCAACTGAAATATTTTTCTTTTCCACATAATGGAAAAATCAAGCTGATTATGGGTTGAAAATAAAAAAAAAAGAGAGATGTGGGTAAATGGAAAGATGAGAGAAAGAGAGCAGGAGAATCTCAATGATATAGAATTCCAATATGTATGGCCTATGAATCATCTTATAAAAAGCAGTGTAATAAAGCATTAATGTGGATTCGCCCATAATTCGATGAATCCGATTCGGTTCATATTTAAAATGATAATAAATAATAAAATAATAAGGAGCCTTAAGTCAATAGAGACTGAGAAGATTGACTCTGGAACGGATTTAATTGGAAGCTCCATTGCATATAGTTCAGGCCTAGCCATTAACGAAGAAGCTATGGGAACGACGGAACCTGTGACTGCAGAAGATTCTATTGCAAATGAATCCTAATTATTCATTGGGTGGGATGGCGAAATTGACCAGTAACCAATTGATTTATTCCGGGAAGTCGTGGGTTAACCCTGCCCTAGGAATGGGGCCCCGGATGACAGAGTAAATATTCGCCCGCGAAAGAAACACTTATTGGATTGCAAAATTTTTTGCTATTCAGTAAAGGTCAAAACAAGGATTCGGTATAAAAATGAAAGGCATTTTCCACGAAATAAACGTCCTATATCCTATAAAAAAAATCGATATCGATAGATATATATCTAGCTATATATACAATACAAGATATACGGATTCCCGCGTATAACAAACAGATTAAATTAAATATCAAAAAATCCCACGATTTTTTGTAATATTCATGCAATATTCATTATTCATTAAATAATGTGCATCGAATATTATTGAATCGTTTCATTCGCGAGGAGCTGGATGAGAAGAAACTCTCATGTCCGGTTCTGTAGTAGAGATGGAACTGAGAAACAACCATCAACTATAACCCCAAAAGAACCAGATTCCGTAAACAACATAGAGGAAGAATGAAGGGAATCTCTTATCGAGGCAATCATATTTGTTTTGGTAGATATGCTCTTCAGGCACTTGAACCCTCTTGGATTACATCTAGACAAATAGAAGCAGGGCGGCGAGCAATGACACGATATGCGCGCCGCGGTGGGAAAAATATGGGTACGTATATTTCCCGACAAGCCTGTTACCCTAAGACCCACAGAAACACGTATGGGTTCCGGGAAGGGATCTCCCGAATATTGGGTATCCGTCGTTAAACCGGGTAGAATACTTTATGAAATGGGCGGAGTATCAGAAACTGTAGCTAGAGCAGCTATGTCAATAGCTGCATCCAAAATGCCTATACGAGCTCAATTCATTATTGCGGGATAGGGGTGTGGAAACAAAGGGCTATTTGTGAGGAGAAATACAATCGCAGATTTTTTTATTTCTGGACAAACAATATTTCTTTCTTTTTTCCTTCGCCCTTTGCATTGAAAGAGCTGATAAAAAAAAAAAATGATAATGATATGATTCAAACTCAGACCCATTTGAATGTGGCAGACAACAGCGGAGCTCGGGAATTGATGTGTATTCGAATCTTAGGAGCTAGTAATCGCCGATATGCTCATATTGGTGACGTTATTGTTGCTGTAATCAAAGAAGCAGTGCCAAATATGCCTCTCCAAAGATCCGAAGTAATTAGAGCTGTAATTGTACGTACATGTAAAGAACTCAAACGCGACAACGGCATGATAATACGATATGATGACAATGCAGCAGTTGTCATTGATCAGGAAGGAAATCCAAAAGGAACTCGAGTTTTTGGAGCGATCGCTCGGGAACTGAGACAGTTGAATTTCACTAAAATAGTATCATTAGCTCCTGAGGTATTATAAAAAAATACCAGTAGATGAGAGCGGGATCGGAATATCCATGATTATAGGGTACCCGAAATAGATTAATTAGTATAGATTATGTCTTATGCATATACCTTTAATATAATATTTCATAAAAAAGTAGAACATGTTGATTATATCAAAACAAAGAGGCACCAATAATTATAGTTCATCATGGGTAGGGACACTATTGCCGATATAATAACTTCGATAAGGAATGCTGATATGAATAAAAAGGGAACGGTTCGAATAGCATCTACTAATATCACCGAAAACATTGTTAGAATACTTCTACGAGAAGGTTTTATTGAAAACGTTAGGAAACATCGAGAAGACAATAAACATTTCTTGGTTTCAACCCTGCGACATAGAAGGAATAGGAAAGGAGCATATAGAAATATTTTTAAGCGTATCAGCCGCCCTGGTTTACGAATATATTCCAACTATCAACGAATTCCTAGGGTTTTGGGCGGAATGGGGATTGTCATTCTTTCGACTTCACGAGGGATAATGACGGATCGAGAGGCTCGACTAAAAAGGATTGGAGGAGAAATTTTGTGTTATATATGGTAATCCCGCTGATATCCCGTAACTTACTATTTGTGAAAAAGAAAGGAAAGGCAGGTTGTTTAATATCACTTCTCCTCCATTAGTTGCTACTTCAAGGGTGGTTACCGGGAATGAAAGAACAAAAATTGATTCATGAGGGTTTAATTACTGAATCACTTCCCAATGGTATGTTCCGGGTTCGTTTAGATAATGAGGATCTGATTCTAGGTTATGTTTCGGGGAGGATCCGACGTAGTTTTATACGGATATTACCCGGAGATAGAGTCAAAATCGAAGTAAGTCGTTATGATTCAACCAGGGGACGTATAATTTATAGACTTCGCAACAAAGATTCGAACAATTAGGCGCCTCTTGAAACATTCCTTTCATGGGGTGCGGATACAATTAGAGGTTCAAAATTCTCAAGAGACTTATTTTCTTCCAAGGAGTGGATTCGGTTTTAAGTTAAGGAATGACAAATATGAAAATAAGGGCTTCTGTTCGGAAAATTTGTGAAAAATGTCGATTGATCCGTAGGCGGGGACGAATTATAGTAATTTGTTCCAACCCGAGACATAAACAGAGACAGGGGTAAAGGGGTAATCCTTTTAAAAGGGGATTCTCTAAAGGACCTGATGTACAAAAAAAGGATCTGTTTTGACATGAAATGGATATATCCGTATATCTCTGACTCATATTTATGAGAATGATAAAATATGACAAAACCTATACCAAGAATTGGTTCACGTAGGAGTGGACGTATTGGTTCACGTAAGACTGGACGTAGAATACCAAAAGGAGTTATTCATGTTCAAGCGAGTTTCAACAATACCATTGTAACTGTTACAGATGTACGAGGTCGGGTGGTTTCTTGGTCCTCCGCGGGCACTTGTGGATTCAAGGGCACAAGAAGAGGGACACCATTTGCTGCTCAAACCGCAGCAGGAAATGCTATTCGTACAGTGGTGGATCAGGGTATGCAACGAGCAGAAGTCATGATAAAGGGTCCTGGTCTCGGAAGAGATGCAGCATTACGAGCTATTCGTAGAAGCGGTATACTATTAAGTTTCGTACGTGACGTAACCCCTATGCCACATAATGGATGTAGACCCCCTAAAAAAAGACGTGTGTAAAAATAAAAAAAAAGAATTGAACCCCTTTTTTTTTAATTTCAAGAGAAATAAATGATTCAGAAATCTGATCAAATAATATTAGTATGGTTCGAGAAGAAGTAGCAGTATCCACTCGAACATTACGGTGGAAGTGTGTTGAATCAAGAGTAGACAGTAAGCGCCTTCATTATGCGCGTTTCATGCTGTTCCCGCTTATGAAGGGTCAAGCAGATATGATAGGTATCGCGATGCGAAGGGCTCTACTTGGGGAAATAGAAGGAGCATGTATCACACGTGCAAAATCCGATAAGGTACCGCATGAATATTCTATGATAGCCGGTATTGAAGAATCTGTACATGAAATTTTCATGAATTTAAAAGAAATTGTATTGAGAAGTAATCTGTATGGAACTCTCGACGCATCTATTTGCGTCAGGGGTCCTAGATATGTAACTGCTCAAGATATCATCTCACCACCCTCCGTGGAAATAGTTGATACTACACAACATATAGCTAGCCTGACAGAGCCAATTGATTTGTGTATTGAATTAAAAATCGAGAGGAATCGCGGATATCGTATGAAAACCCCATCTAACTATCAAGATGGAAGTTACCCTATGGATGCTGTATTCATGCCTGTTCGAAATGTGAATCATAGTATTCATTCTTATGGGAATGGGAACGAGAAACAAGAGATACTTTTCCTCGAAATATGGACAAATGGGAGTTTAACCCCTAAAGAAGCACTTCACGAAGCTTCCCGTAATTTGATTGATTTATTTATTCCTTTTTTACACGCGGAGGAACGGGACACTCATTTAGAGGACAATCAAAACAGGGTGACTTTACCCCTTTTTCCCTTTGATGATGGGTTGGCTAATATAAGGAAAAACAAAAAGGGAAATGCATTGAAATGTATTTTTATTGACCAATTAGAATTGCCTCCCAGGACTTATAATTGTCTTAAAAGGTCCAATATACATACATTATTGGACCTTTTGAGTAATAGTCAAGAAGATCTTATGAGAATTGAGCATTTTCGCATAGAAGATGTAAAAAAAATATGGGACATTTTACAGAAACATTTCGAAATTTATTTACCTAAGAAAAAGTTTTAAATCCATTGGAATTAGTTCATTTTTACTAAAAAAAAATGGTTTTGAATCTTTAGCACGATCCGTATATTTGGAATGTATCCATAATGAAATTTAAGAGATGTATCTAGGGGAGATTCGCTCTGAAACGACTATTCCCTAGATACATACGTTATGGTATTTTTTTTTTATTTTATTTCACGGTTAAATCCATTTATTTAAAAAAGACCTAAAGTTAGAGATTTATCAATAGGTAATGTTGCTCCAATACCTAACCAAAGAGCTACTGCGGTGCCGATCAAAAAAACGGTTGTAGCTACTGGACGACGAAATGGGTTTTGGAATTTATTAACATTCTCCAAAAAAGGTACTGTCAATAATCCCACCGGTACTGAAACCATTAAAAGAACACCCAACAGCTTATTGGGTACTGTACGGAGTATTTGAAATACGGGAAAGAAATACCATTCGGGTAATATTTCCAAGGGAGTTGCAAATGGATCCGCGGGTTCACCAATCATGGACGGTTCTAGAACCGCTAGACCTACGGTCATGCAATAGTACCTAGAATAACTACTGGAAAAATATATAAAAGATCGTTAGGCCATGCGGGTTCGCCATAATAATTATGGCCCATCCCTTTAGCCAATTTAGCTCTTAATACAGGATCATTTAAATCAGGTTTCTTTGTTATTGGGATAGGTGAATTTTTATGGATCCATCCCCCGAGGGAACCGGACATGATAATTTTTCATCATCCGGCTCGAGCAAGAGTCAAAGGAAAAACTGGATCATAAAAAATCGATATGTGATCCACACATATATGACTCTACATAAAAAAAGATTTATCGGATTCCATTTTTCCGAGTTGCAACTAGCCATTGCAAGGAATTCAGTTCTTACAGGTAAATGCTCAATACCCAAGTGGGCTTGCAAATTTGATCATGATCAAGTGCTTTTTGGATGGTCTCATGCCTTGTGATTTGTGTTTATCCCCACGATATATAGAGCCTTCTTAACGTTACATACAAAGGATTTACTTGTTACTAATAAAGTCTAGCCTTGCTCTTCCTTAGATCCCTTGTTTCACTCCGATAGTATCATAGATCGGGATCGATGCACAGGAAATGAATGCGTTTCCATACTATAAGTAAATAGATAGAACGTAATCTGGTTTATTTCACATTACTTATTCTACCGGATCTTACGGAGCCTGTTCATGCGCAACATGATTAGGGTCTGATCATAGAAAAGATTCTCCTCAAACGAACCAGCCTATCCTGTGTAAGGGGGCTTACACGTTGGTTGGAATAGAGACACATTTGGTTGTGAATTCCAATGTGGCAGATAAAATCATATATCCGCACGGCCAAATCGATAGTTCAAGTCACACACTCCCATAATCCATCTCTCTTCGGGGAATCCACTTCAACTACTCGTATCAAATTAAAGAATACTTTTGGGTTAGTTGAGGGAAAATTTCCAACTAAAATGTCTTATTTTTTTTTTCAATAATCCATATTTGTAGCAATGAAATACTATAGTTCCTCGCCGAAACGAAATGATATATGATCAATTACAAATATCTATAGTATGTCTTCTCTATAAAGGACCTGAAATACCTTGCTTACGTATCATTGGGAAGTGCATTAACATAAATACGGTAGTAAGAAGAGGTAATACAAAAGTGTGTAAACTATAAAAACGGGTCAAAGTGGATTGACCCACACTAGCACTTCCACGTAATAGCTCTACCAAAGGCGAACCTATTACAGGAATCGCTTCAGGTACGCCTGTCACGATTTTGACTGCCCAATAACCAATTTGGTCCCAAGGTAAGGAATAACCAGTTACACCAAAAGATGCAGTCAATACAGCCAAAACCACACCCGTAACCCAAGTTAATTCGCGAGGTTTTTTAAATCCACCTGTGAGATAGACACGAAATACGTGCAGGATCATCATTAGAACCATCATACTTGCTGACCATCGATGCACTGATCGGATTAACCAACCAAAGTTGGCTTCAGTCATTATGTATTGAACAGAGGCAAAAGCCTCCGTAACGGTCGGACGATAGTAAAAAGTCATAGCAAAACCCGTAGCCACTTGTACTAAAAAACAAGTAAGTGTGATCCCCCCTAGACAATAAAATATGT
>NW_027182195.1:0-19750 GCF_029961685.1 Aristolochia californica | reverse complement strand
ATTGGACAATCGATACAGGCCATCTCCGGCTGTATAGATGGATAGGTTTCCTGTTTCAAGTTACAGCAAGGACGATAAACAAGATGTAATTGTAACCACTAAGGCTCTGAATGATGCAACAAAGATCCCAGGTAAAATGCATTGCTACGGCTAATATCTATAACGTGGAGCTGGCAATTGTGCTTCTTCTGCTTGTTGAACTGTCTTAACTCACAGTGTTGCCCATATTTGATTCTGTTTTAAGGTTGTGGTGTCCTACTGAGTGAAAATAATGCCATAAAATGTTCTTGCATCCTCGAATTATTTTCGATACCTGGTTCTTGACATCCATATTTTCACAGAAGTAGCCAGAAAGCAACAAAAATAAGTGTAAAACTTAGCAGTTTAACATATAACAAAAAATAAACAGCATCATATGCACAAAACTAGCATCATAAATCATCAAAACAGTCCCAACTGTACTGGGATCTGCCACAAGAATTGCTTGCTCCATTCTTGGCCTCAACTTTTTCAACAGTATCAGAACTCTGGAGGACTACCTCAAACAGCAGCCAGTATAAAACTTTATCACAACTCTTTCATATGTTATTGAGCCATTCTTCATTAAGATTTTTTCTATTGTTTAATTATTCAATGGCAACTCTTTCTACAAGAGCCAGCTAACATTAACTAGTAGCATAAAATAAAAACATACGAACATGAATGGACAGGATAGGAGCATTGCTCACTATCACCTTGGTGCATGGTCAGGTATTCCGATGACTAGCTTATTGTAAAATAGATTCCACACATTAATAGACAGATAAAGTATCTTTTTGAATAGCAACAGAGGTCCCAAATCCAACACATCCTAAGCACAAAATTCCTAACCACAGTACTACTTTCATATCCTTTGAGGATACTCGCAGGATAGTGATTCTCCTTTGTACTTCACTCCGTATCATTCTAATAGAACATATGAAGTTACTTTGTTACTTGAGTATTCTTGTAATGCTAGAAGGATGCAATTTTCTTGTCTTTAGTAGGAGTATTTCCTTTACGGACTCATGAGGGCATTATTATCCATATGTAATTTTATTTCAGATATATCTTAATGAAAACACAAGAATAGAGGCTGCCTAATTTACATTTGGGTGTGCTATTGTTTTCACTCGTTCTTTCTCCTGCTTCCTTTCTTCTTTCTTCTTCAATTTGTATGCTGCAAAACCCAGACAATGCTCACACTTTAATCAAGTTCTTTGCCTAATTCGATTCAAAATTTCACATTCTAACCTACTTTCACATGATATAATACCTTATCCAGTGAATATCATGCAAAACTGGATTGATTGTTGATCCACTATGATTTTTACAATGCTTGGTAAATTATCGTGAATTGATCCTATTCAAAATTATACTACACATGATCAATATGACTACTAAGCTCATAGTAAGCTCAAGACCATTAACATAAGCAAACTGATCACAAGGCCAAGTTCTAACATCAAGAGAAGCTTTTAACATCCCTTTGAACTTGAGCAGCAACAAAATGAATAGTAAGGAGGACCAGAAAAGGCTTTCCATTCCATCAGCTGGTGCATTAAAAAAGTTGAAGCATTTGTTTTAGGTAGAATGCAAACAAAGAATTGATGGAAAAGGCTTTCAAACGTTTGGAATTAGATTGTTGACAGCAGCAAAATGAACACTAGGAGCAAATACACAGAAGAAGCTTTCAATGCTAATAGCATATGTAATGATAATAACTTAATAACTTAAAGAGTTGTAATGAAAGAATAGACTAATACACCTCATGTTTCTGTTGGCTATCCTTCCTAATGCAGCAACCACAACGTGCTCAGTGGTAGATTGAAATATCGATCAGTCGTTGATGGCCAGAACAAGTTTGCATTCACAGAGAGCTTCTCAGCCACTGCTGTGCTAAATGCACTCAAGAGCAACAGGCAAGGCAGTAGTGGAGTAATAGTATAATACTTCATGCAGGTTTTCATTAACCAGACGGAAATAATGATAACAGAAAAAAGTTTATCTTTCTATACTATCAGTCAAATATGGAACTTTAATCACAAAACTAGCAACAAACCAGTTGGAGGCATCAATTTTGATAAAAGTTTCACAGGTATAGGGCTTATGTACAGAACATAGCACAATCAATTACCCACATTGGGCAGTGCAGCCATGAACGAATTATACGAAGACTCTAGATCAAAATGAAGCTGTCTCGCCTGCTGCTCTGTCAGCTCGTCAGCAGCACCCATCTTAGAAAGCTTCCCAATCCAATCCTTCATCTTTACCTTCCCCTCATAATCTGGCGGCAGAATACTAAGCTTGTTCAATGAAGCCGACAAATCCGACAACAGGGGATGGACCTGATCAACAGCGACCATATTGAGCTTCAGTGAATCCATAGCCGTGATGAAGTGCTGCACGCATTCTGCCACGGTAGTGGCGATGGAAGCCGAGGCCGAAGCCCTGTGCTCGACGGTGGCGGGGACCCCTGATACGAGAAGCCGGTTGAGGGCTGCGGGGCAGTCCATCTTGCAGGTTTCTACGAATCGTTCGATCGAAGGAACCGAATCTTTGAGAGAGGAGGTCAGAGTTTTGAATTGGGCAATGAGCTTGATGCATTCGGGCTCTTACTCTTGGGAAGACACGATATCCCGGACGTAAGCTTTCTCGAGCTTTTCCGTCGCTTTCATAATGGCGAAGAGATCCGCGAAATTGTCGTACATCTCCCGCTCTCGTTTATCGTTCCAGAGCTTCACTTCCTTGGCGACAAAAAAGGAATCTTTGACTCTTCGTATCACCTTTCCGGATATCAGGGAAGATGAACCGAGGAAAAATAAAATCAAGAGCAAATTCGAGGAAAGATGATCGAGGAAGACTTTCGAAATCGACTCAATTTTCGAGTGAAAATAGCAGACGGAGCAATTACGGAGCTGGCGATGATGAAAGCCATGAATAAGCGTGGGAGAAAAAGGCTCTGTGAATCTCGCGAATTGGTCCTGACTCGGTCAGCTCAGTTCACGTTCGGTTGTTGATTTTGATTGGCGCCGTTGAAAAAAACCTATTCGAGCAAAGCTAACTCGGTGTTCTTCGGCTGACGCCGAGTCAACCCGGTTATTTACCATTACGTAACAGAAAACCCGTTTCGAGGCCGTTACATTGACCAAATAATGGCGGAAACCGTTATAATTGCTTTGTAGCGCCAATTACAATTGTAACAGACAACCTCAACAGTCAGTGACGGCCCATACGAGCAAGATTTGCCCATTTTCGTCAAATATCGTCGTATCAAATCGTGTATCGGCTATATCGGCCGATCGTAGCGTTATCGTTATTCCGCTTTTTTCGACCCGAAACTCTCGCCGTCGACTGACCGGGTGGGGGACTCTGGGGCGTAAAAATTAATCATTGAACAACTCAAGGGTGTTTTTGTCATTTAATGGTATTTTTGGGTTTTTTCTCCCCGCTTCGACAAGAGGAACGGCGGGTGCCTCTGCTCTTCTGATTTTCAACTCGTCCAGGAACTCGAAGGCTCTAGTTGAGAGGATGGCGGCTTGGTTAGCAGCGGCTCGTCAAGCTAGTTCTCTTTCCCGTCTTTCGTCTCCCACATCGACCGGTCAAGCAGCTAAGCTCATCCAGCGGCGAGGACTTGCCGGTGGTGCAGGTAGACTCCCTCGTTTGCCCTTGTTTCGGTTCTTCACATTTCCTTCGTGTTGATCACAATTCCTGATGTCGTTTCATAGGTTAGTTCTTGATTTGGGTTCTGGTGGTCTGAAGCTCCGACTTACCTAATATTGCCATTCATGCGTGATTTGTGTTGTGCGTCTCTCGAGAGGTTGTGACGAGATTGTGTTTATTCTTTATTGATTCGTTTCCCTTCTGGCATATTCTTCCGTTCTGTTGTATCCTCCGGCGAGCGATGTGGATGTCTCCTTTTCTTTTCTGCATCAATTTAAGGTTTTTTCCTCCCAGTTATTAGAAATGACAGAATTGAGTTTTTGTTTTTATGGCATTGAATCTCAGAAAGTTAGTAAGTAGCATTTAAGGCAGTGTATAGTGTTTTCTGTCTGTTTTTGTTCTTGTGTTTGTGGAGGCCATCAGTTCTAAATCTGCCACTTATTACATCTGTAATGTGAATGACTTACGACATTTTGGCTCTAACTTATGTATTTGAGAACCTATACGGTTTACTAAGTACGTAACAATGAGCATTTTTAGCTAGATATCTGATGGCTTTTCTCCTTCTGTTCAACTCTTTGCAGATCATGGACCTCCGAGAGTTAACTGCTGGGATGACCCTCTTAGCCCATCCAAGTGGAAAGAAGAGCATGTAAGTTTTCTTACGGCTATGGTTGGAAAATACTGTAGATATCTGGTACTTTTTAAAAATAATTTAATACCTTTCCATGTGGATACATTGGTGTATATTATCTATTATCTTGGAGCAGTCTGTTACTATTGATGCTATCAATATTGGTGATCAAGAAGTGCCTACAATCTTCTCTGTTTTTGGATATTACACATATGTGATAGTCAGTATTGGGGAATGTATCTTATCAGGAACTATGAAAATCAGAGTTATAAGGTAATTATTTTTACACGCATCAGCAGATTATGCTTGAGCCTATAGTTCAATTTCCACATCGAGTGTCTGTTAATCAAAATTCTCAGGTTTGCATCACATGCCATGTCACACATTCAATGTCTATTGAAGTATTTGAATGTAACATGTCTTTAAAAAATTTCATACTGGTCTTTTGAGGTAACATATCCCAAATAAAAAAAAGTCAGCTGGTTTACTAATGGTCATCAGCCTAGAGTGTTTAGTCATGTTTGAAATCTTAAGATCCTTTTCTAGGCAGACATTTCATGTTATGCTATCGATAGCTATTCATATTGAGGATGATCAGTACAAAAATTCTTCAGACAATTTTCTCATTCACACAGAGAAAATCCTGTGTACTGAAATTGGAAATGGATAAAAAAGTTTCATACTTATTGGGACCAAAAAAGAGGAACAATGCATATATATTGGCTGTATCTTTTTGCTTTGGTTGGTATATGAGCTTTTTAGCAAAGTGTTATTCTTCTGCAGCCAATTTTGGTTGTCTTATTAGTTGTTTCAACCGATAATCTTGTGGCAAAACTTCAAAAATTGTCTGTTCCTCCTTTAAAACTCTTTCTTCTAATAAAAGGTTTTAACCATCTGTGGAGGAGTCTATAACAGATGTCTAATGTTGTAAGGTGGTCAACCTGCTTTCTGACGTTATGTGTGCTATTTCCTTTTGGAAGCAGGTTACAGACATGCTTGAGACACGCAAATCACCTAGGTCCTTTGACTAAAACCACCTCTCAAACTACAGTAATGTGCAATGCAGGACTGGAAGAGTTCATTGCACAAAAGTATTATAAAATGGTTCAACCAATTTTATGTTTCTGACAACATCTTATGTGAAGGAAAATGCACTGGCTGAAATAAACAGCATATTTCTGTTATTGCTATCTGAAATGCTCTCCAAAATTAAAATACGCACATTCATATCCATGTGAATATTGCAGACAATGATCAAATGGATGGATCAGTAACAAGTTCTTTGGGCCAAATTGCGAATGAGAACCTATTAGGAGTCCATTTTGGGGAACAGACCAGTGGAGCTGATTTTATTCAAGTCAACTCTTCAGCCCAACTGATTGTTTCACTTAATCAAGATAACTTGTTACAAGTTCTCTACTAATATTCAGTTCTAAGCTAACCAATTTGTAATTTACAAGAAAAAAAGATAGTAATCTAACTTATTGATCTACAAAGATTTCGTGTATGGCCGTGGGCAAATCCTATGCTCAATTCCTAGCATTTTGGCTGCAATCAGTCTCGTTTCTGTGACCCACTTCTGGCTTTTCTGGAACTTGGAGCAGGATGCATCTAAAGTTCTGTTTCACTTTCTCTATTCATGTTGATTTTTTGTTTGGATAATTTGGATTCCCTTGATAAATGGAATCTTAATACTGAAAACTACTTCTAATACTCTGTTTCTCCTTTATGTTTCACCCTTGTAAACAAAATGTCAGTGGCTTTGGTCCAACCTGTGGCTGGCGTTGGATACTTTCTGGGGTTCATACCTCTGGCTTCTTATTTTTGGATAGCTGTAATACTGGAAAGCCCCTTCCGGCATCTGGGAAACCATCTGCATATAGAGATAATCCTAGACATTTTCTCTCAAGGTTATTAGAAATAAACATATCATAAAACACTCTAGATGTAATGTCAGTAGATGCTATAATGAGATCGAGTACTTGGAATCATTTGATCACTTCTTCTCTTCCCAGGCCAGACCCAAATGAGAAAATTGAAATAGGAACAACCTTTCGTCTTTACTTAAATGCTATTAAATGTTTTTGTTTATTGTTCAATTCTTTTAGGAGAATGATGAATTGATTCCTTGTTTCCATGAGATGGCATTCTGATATCTGTGACGACAATACTACTTGCAGTTTGTGATTGTCTGCTTGTCCACATGGGGTCTGATAATATATGGAGGTTACAAGAAGTTCTCTTCTGGAGGCAAAAAGGAAACACTGGAAGAGGTGATTGTGCAAAACATTTTGAAATTTTCACATGAAATTCTTACATTCAAAGCATGACCCGTACCTACTCTTATTTTTTTTCTCCACAAGTAGAATGAAGTTATTGATGAGTCTTACATTATCTGTTTTTGCACTCTTTCAGAAAACTGCTGAGGGGGCTCATTAAACATGTGTTGAAGGTGGCGGCTGTTTCTCCTTTTTGGAACTTGTTGCAAATAAAGCGTTTTCAAGATTTAGGATTGTTGTTTTTTATTTAGTAACAATCAGTTTTGAGCCCTCTGTTATCGTTGCACAGAATGACTACTCGTCGTACAGCTTATACTGTTGCCTCATGGATTTTCCAAGTTATTAATTGAAACGACTCTTCGCTCCAAAGCTCTAAACTTGTTGCACTTGCTCTCACTGCTAAATCAGCAACGAGTACATGGAAGACAGTACCAGCTCATTTTGTTTTTCCTTTAGTATCTTGACAGAAGTCCGCAGAACCTTGACTTGACATTTATGTCTGCAGAGATAAAACGGACGAGTCTTTTGGCTATTAATGAATAACGAAGGCCACGAGTTTCTACTAAGTTATGGCTTCCCATTTTTCATCATCCGTAACAACCTGTATATTTTGCTCGGAAATATTCCTTTTTCCATAAAAAAATAATTTAATATTTATGTCAAATTTCATAAATAACACGTAATATATATATATAATATAAAATAAAAATTGTATCTTTCCTTTAGTCTATGAGAAATCGATGCCCATGAGGAAAAACAAAAGAGCTTTGAACTGAGATTGCAGGGAGGCAGCAGCATCTTGGAATGTGTAATCTTTCTGCTCAAAATATCTCATTTAGCTGTTCAAAACTGCCATGTAAGACGCAGCTGAGTTGAATATGGGGAAGAACAACTAATACAATCCTTCTAGCATCACTAATACACAGACTGTGATCATAACTTTTAGCTTCATTCTAATATCAGCGGTTCTTCTTATCCATTTTTAGCTTCGCAGCAATATCCCCACTGTATGGAGCAACATGGTATGCATACTGTTGAATCACGGAAAAGATAACCATCTCTAAACAGATGAGGACGTTCTGGAGGGCTTCCTGGATGTGCTCAACATCTAACCAAAAGTGGTGAGATCGGATTATTCCAGCTGCTGCTAGGATTTCAAGCACAACTCCCTGAAATGAATTCCAAAAACTCATCAGTGAAAGTTGTTTCCCTGTGATAAAGATGAAAAGTAGTTGGCAATCATCAAGAAGATTAAGAAGCATAGCTGGTACGAACTCAGCAATTGATGAGATGAATTCTCTTACCTGCCAGAAACAAAAGAAGACAATTCCTTTGATGCACAAGAACTTTGATAGAGGTTTGTGTGGTGCCAACTCCTTTGCAAAAACATGATAGAAGGCCACGAGAGCATATAGTGCTAGGGAGACGGAGATATTCAGTATGATGGTGAATGTCCAACTGATCCACGTAGTGTACAAACCTAGAAGTTGAAGCATAATCATTAAAATAGAGCAGATTGGTCGGATTACAACAAACTGCCATGTCCAATATTTGAGCAGTTTCAATGTCTGGTGATCCAGGTGCACGGTACGAGGCTGCAGTCACAGAAATACATAATTAGACAAATATTCATGTAAAATAGGCAATTCCTTACAATAGGTTAGAGTCTAGAATGAAGTTTTGTAGCTGGAAGCAATGATAGTGATAAAATAACCAACAGTTATCAAAAGATTAAGTTCTCATATAAAAGTTTGTTTTTGCCGCCTGAAAATCAATTTGATTGCGAAACTATTTTTCTGGTAAGGAATTAAAACAAAACTAACAAACAAATTCAAGAGCCAAAAGAGATAACAATCATGTGAGCATTATACACCCATGAGGGATCCAGCTAGTCTTAAAAGGCAATTCGTTACAAAAATGAAACATAAATTAAATCATCATTAATGCAATTAGGCTGGGTCTAGGTGACATTAATTTAGAAACAGCAACAGAGAAACAAGTGGAGCCACTTCTGAGGTCTTTCTGATGAGCAGAGGGTGTGAGGAATTTCTAAAAAGATGGAAATTAACCTAAAGGCCAAAACTGTAAACTGCAAATTGAATAAACAAACGTTTCCACCCAACCACAGACAGTCTTCACAGATTGGTTTTCAAGTAGTTTTTGGAAGATGTCTGTATAAATAATTGACACCCAGAAACAAAAAAACTAGAGACAGTATGAGAAACAAAATCATTTATACTGATGCTATTATTATCTATTCTTACTCCTTTTAATTTGGACAGAAAAACTGCTTCCAGCTGCAGGAAGATCAGGTGATAAAATATAGCAGGTGAAACATTTCAACAAAAATCAACAAAGTGTACCGACCTGGAAAAGTGTCATGGGAAAGCTATGGTGAATTTCTCTTCCTTTGATTTCATCTGGGACAATATTTTTACTAATAGATATGTTCAAGTAACTGTACATCAAGGCAAGGAACTTCGCAATCACCTGTCAATGGAAAAAAAAATACATTCACTGGTAAAAGTCATGCATAATTTATAAAAGAAGGATCTTGTTAGACATTTCCAAATGAACTGACCAGAGCTTCATAACACTCCTTCACCGAGTCCAAGAATGTGAAAAAGACTTTGCTTCCCTGAATATCTACCAAACCAACAAAAGAGTCGAAGGCATATAATGGAGCCATGAGAATGATGATAAGGATGGCCTTTTGCTCCTTTGGGTTTTTCCAGTAGAAAAGATGCTGCGACACCAGCTGTAATGTAAAATGCATCGACAGCATGACGCAGGCACCTGATCCAAGTAGGGTGAGAGTTCGTCGATCCATTGTTGCTAAATCCATTGTTGGCAGGTGACAGGAAAATATAGAGGCAAAACCTGGGGCAAAAATTGGTATCAGCAAGAGGTGGAAATATCTATCTCATTCATTCTAATCTTTCTTATCAAGTCAGCCAAATGCAGCAGAACTGGAGATTCATAAGCTAAGGAGCTACCCTTGCTAAGGCTCTGTCTTCCCAGTCTCCCAGATAACAGTAAAAATTTTCAGTCACTTTTGGCTTCATTGCAAAAATAAAATCATGATTCAATTTATATTTTAGGTTAAAATATCAAACACATGTACAAAATCAATTATGAAGCATCATTGAACGGTTAGTCACCAATTATAAGAAGAAACTCTACTACATTCTGAGGATAATAATCTTTTTCTTCTCCCAATAGTGGATGTAGAGAATGCTTGCATGTCCATGGAAGTGGCAAGGAAATTTCTAAGAGAAATAGGCAAACTTTAAGTCAAACATTTATTACAAATAAGCAAACTTTCCACCAATCATATACTAATAATCAATCTTCTAGGTCCTCTGTTTAATATACGGAGACTTCTTACGTGCAAAATTTCACCTCCATAAATCAAGCAACAGCCCCTCTATAACCATCTCAACTCCCAAACTTTACTGAACTGAACAAATACTTCAGAAGATTTTCAGACAGAACCGAAGAGAACCAACACATGGCTTAGCTCAATCACCAGACGTAGTTCAATTTACTTCGACCAAAAAGGAAACCAATAAGCGATGAAGTTCAACAATCGAGAAGACTGTCGATGGCAAATCAAATAGTTTAGCTGTCCACCATCAACCCAAAAAAGAGAAAAAGTAACGACACGATAAGAAGGGCTTGAAGCTATATGATCCATGAGAAAAACTATATACGATGTTGCGGTGAAAAACAGATAATCAACCCTGATATTTTGGAGTGATACAGTTCAAAGGCACAAAGAAAGCATCGATACCAATTTTTTTGTCCGAGGTAGAAACAGATCTAAAATCCAAAACCGAAATCAAGCTCAATGGATTTTCAGAAATTTACACTCGTCAAATCGAACTAGAATTGGTAAAAGAAAATACTTCTCTCCAACCGTAATGTTTCTACAGAGACTGAAACAGAAACAGGAGGAAAAGTATCACTTACAGAAATTCAAACGTGTGAACGGACGAGCTGCTTCAGATGGGACCTGAAGAAATGCACACAGCCACCATGGACATCGAACTTGAAGAAATAGGACTGTATGTTCAACCTTCCCAAGCGGATGGAAAGACTACGCCTGCATACAATCTTCTTCTAAGTACAACTATCCTTTTACCCCTGAGAAACACCAATATCACCAGTCTTGCCCTTCTATAATGTCTGTACCAAACCGTCAATCCCCTTGTAGAAAGAAAAAAAAAATCTTCTCATTGTCTGTTCCAAGCGTCTTCTCCTATCGTTTTCCTATCTGTTCCAGTCACTGTTCACTCCTCTTTTCCTTCTCCGTCATCTCCCATTCTAATTCAAACTCGAAGGTTGCTTTTTTCAGTCTTCGTCGTCTTCCCGACAGAAGGGTGTTGCTCACTGTTTTGCTTCTCACGGTAAACCTTAACACGAGCCTTATTTGTTTTTCTCTCTTCTCGTTGTTCTACCACTTTTTCATCTATTTTCCTGCGTCTTTTTTTTCTTCCTCCCTTCTCCTTTCGTTTACTTTTTTCTTATTTTTCTTTGGATTTTTCTTTATAGAATTTAGATTATCAAACTTCTCGTGCTAAGGGCATATTGCTCTGCTTCTTTTTAGAAAATCAGGAAAATGAGAGGAATTTCTATTTGATGTAGTCATTTACATAATTGAATCTGCCAGAGTATCTTAGTCAGTGACCAAATCCGAAGAATCAAAGACAGCAACAAGCACAGGTAGAAATGCCTTCCTTTTTTCATTCAATGTGAGAGTGTCTACATTTCAATCTTGATTACTCGGCCAACAAATTTAGGTGCACCTATGTTTCCTTTTTTTTCTTTTTATAGCTTTGTCTTGTTCCCTTCTTTCTTTTGTTGGTTCTGTTGCTGCTGTCCGTATTTTCGTTGTCTATGTAAATAGTTTGATAAGATCTGCTTTAAATGTCTGCATTATATCTTTCTGTTCATATTTCAAAATGAAATGCATGAGATAGACAAGGAAACAGAAATGGCCGGTTGGGATAATCAGAAGTATGTTGATTTGATTTAGATGACTCAGGTACCCAAGACTTTTGCTGTAAAACAAAAATATGACAGAAGTGGGCGCCCTCATGAGTGTAATAATAGTGTTTGGAAAATGTTCTAGGATAGCAGCATTTGTGTATGAAATCAAAAGTGGAAAGAAGACGTTAACGTAGGGTTGTCTAAGAGAAAAGAAAACACATTCCGGCAGCAGACAATGCTGAAAATTTTGAGCAAATAGCAAATTACCTCCCCTTAATGATTCTGAAACTTTAATCTTTTAAAGACTAATCTACCGAACTTCTAAAGATTCTAAAACTTTGAGAGTTACAGCTAAAATGATGTTATGTAATTCCTTCCATGTTCTTTTGTATGTTTCTTAGGTTTGATTTTTATCTAAAGCATATTACACAGTTGCAACCTTGCATTAAAAAAGTTCAAACTTCGATCTGTTAATCATATTACTTTACTCATTTGTCTATGCTAATAAGATGGTTTAAGTTGAGAATTCTTGGCTTTCTAAGGCAATACTGATATTGGTAGCTTTTGCTTTTTGAAAGGAGATTACTTAAATATATACCTTTTTGTTCTTAATAAAGTTTATTTAAATATAAAATGGATAAATGTCCAGGGAATGTCCTAGTGAGTACTAAAAGCGTCGCCACTTATAAATATCCTGGAAACTTGTTTTCTGAAAACTATTTTGCATTTTTCATGGGGTGTATGCTTTCAGCTAGAGCTCTAACAAGGCCTTGAAGATCCTGTCAAACCGTATGTTTTTGAAACCGGTCGGTCCTGGTTCAGTCTTCATAACTTTGGTCTGTATCCCAAACCATGTCCTGCACTTCAGCAGCACAGAGTTCTACAAATAGCTCCACTTTCTAAGTCGAAGTTAAATCTTTTTTTTTTCTTGGCAGTGTATCCAGTTCTCCAATAAATCATGCAGTCTTCAAATTTAGACGATATTTTTGATTCCGCTGTCAATTTGGAAGAAAAGCACTCTGATGAGGGGTTCAAGGATGGGTTTGCGGATGGTTTGGCCATTGGGAAACAGGAGGGAAGAGAGGTGGGTCTAAAACATGGATTCGAAGTTGGAGAAGAACTTGGATTTTATAAGGGCTGTGTTGATGTTTGGACCTCGGTGATTCATGTAAATTCTGACAGCTTCTCAGCTAGGGTTCAGAACAACATTAAACATATGAAGGAATTGATTGACAAGTACCCAGTAGTGGATCCAGAGAATGAAAATGTTCAGGAGATTATGGAAGCTTTGAGGTTGAAGTTTCGGGCTATTACTGCGACGTTGGGGGTGAAGTTGGACTACCAAGGATACCCAAAATCGACAGATGTGAAGGAGACTGAATTTTAAGGGAACTGGGATTCGTTTATGCCAAATTTTAGATAATTTTGTAAATTATCATGTGATGTTTCCAGCTTCAAATAAAAAACAATATTATCTTTACAAGTTCTATGGTGTAGTTGTTTTCTACAGTCTATGCATTTGTGTATTGTCATGCTGCAATAACTTTGCAACTAGTGTTGCACAAAAAGTTGCTGTAGGTTTTATTTTTGTTGATTTTAAAGCAGACTAAACTTCTTTTTTTCTTAAATAGTTTAAACATGCTTACCTTATGAAATCATGAAGAGTTAAATGGTGTCTTAAATTGTGTTGTGTTGGTTTCTATGACCTTTTATGTGGATAGGTCTGTGAAAACTTATTTTTATCTTACCATTCATAAAAGAAAATAAAGGCGAACTACAAATTAAAAGCTTTATTTCATTGATTATATATATATATATATATATATATATATATATATAGAGAGAGAGAGAGAGAGAGAGAGAGAGAAATGAATAGATAGGTTCCTTGTAAAAACATACGTAGAGTTGGAACTTTTTAGTTTTGTCACTAACCCACTTATTAAATGTTATACCAAAAGAAAATTAAGGCAGAGATCTCTATCACCAAATGGTGTCCCTCTGTTTTGCAGATTGTACAAGTGTGAAATAGGTAAATGATGATTAAGATGATGCTTGCCTGTTGCAAAGTCTACATATCTGAAAGCCGAAACAAGTGTGCCCTGGACTTGATAGAGCAGGCAGCCAAGCTATATCCTGAAGCTGTCATAGTGAACAAGTTCAAGGATGAGGTTTACAACAGAGTTGGTTACACACTTGTATCCTATGTCTCCCAAAACCCTCTCCGAGATGTTTATCCCTTGCCAAAAGCTGTATTTACCATGGTGAAAGCTGCACTTGAAGCTACAAATCTTGAACTGCACTGTGGGACTCATCCACGCCTTGGAGTGGTTGATCACATTTGCTTTCACCCTCTGGCTCAGGCTTCATTAGAGCAAGTGGCTGGGCTTGCAACATCGGTGGCCAGTGATATTGGCCACAAGCTTCAAGGTCTGTCTTCTTCCAGCAAGTTTTGCAATTCAATGATCTACTGGACCCTTGCCTAAATGAGTCATACTGGTGAAACTTGTTGCATGAATAATTTATCTCAAACTTACCTAGTTTATGGCCAAAATTGATATTCATCTATCCTAAAATAGAAGAATATATTACTTTTTCAAGATGAGCAGTTGTATCTATTCTTTGACGTGCACTTGTTTGGCTATTGGTAACTTATACTGTAATATTTGACAACTGTCACACTGGGCTTCAATAATCTCCAAAGGTTGAAGAGGTCAGGAGAATAGGGTACCCATGTATTGGTTCAGATTCAACAATATGGGGCTCAATGAGTATCAAAAATGAGTAGGTTTCTGCTCTGTTATGTTGATTTGAAGATTGAGATACTACAGTGTTCATATTCTGCAGTCCCTACCTTTCTGTATGGAGCTGCCCATGAACAAGGACGAAGTCTTGATTCAATTAGAAGACAACTAGGCTATTTCAAGCCTAATTCCGAAGGAATCAATTGGGCAGGTGGTTGGGCAGGTGGGCCCAAATCTGGGAGCTTGCCTCTGCAGCCAGATGCCGGTCCTGTGCAAGTGGTTCAATCTGCTGGAGTTGTGGTGGTAGGTGCCACTGGCTGGGTTGATAACTACAATGTTCCTGTTTACTCTTCCAACCTAGCTACAGTTCGTAAGATATCTAAAAAGGTGAGCGGGAGAGGAGGTGGTCTGGAATCGGTGCAAGCTATGGCACTTGCCCATGGTGATGACTTAATCGAGGTGGCCTGTAATTTGTTGAATCCACAAAGAATTGGAGCTGATCAGGTGCAGTTGGAAGTTGAGCGGCTAGCAAGGATGGAGGGTTTAGCTGTTGGCCAAGGATACTTCACAGATTTTTCACAAGAAATTATTATTGACAGGTATTTGAAGGGAGAACAGTTCGACAGTTGAGACAACCAATTTCAAGAGTGTCAACATGAGCTGATGTTGCTGTTATTCCTGTCAGAGTCCACTCTCTGAGTTGAAAATTGATGCAGTTGATTAATGGGGAGGAGAAAGAGTGAATTGGCTACTAATGATGCCACTGTAACTGAGTTTAATTGTTTAAACCAAACTACTCTTAGCAACTTGCTGTTATCATTGCTTTGATCCCTTCATCATCGACACTGTCTGTGCTCTCATCTGAAGCTCTCTTTCTTCTGCATTTCATGTCATCTAGACTGACGTAGATGTAGAACTTTACTATGCAAATCTTTCTGTTACGAAGAACAATTTCGACATAACAGCTTTTGAAACAGTAGTTGCAATCTCTCAGCACCTGGTCCAGGCAAAACCATTTTCCTGGCTCCCCATGCATCCACCTCAACGAGCAAAGTGACTGCGAACTTTACCTGGAAATAATTTAAAAGTGATAGAAGGCCAGATAATATAATGGTGAATGTCCGACCAAACCAAGTAGTGTAATTGGTAGAAGTAGAAGCAAATTATGAGCACAGAGCAGATTGATCGGAAAATGACAAATTGCCATGTCCAATACTACAGCAGTCACAGGAATAGGTAACTGGACAAAGTTTTCGTGTAAAATTGGCAATGCCTTGAACAATGTTATGTCTAGAATGAAGTTTTGTATCTGGACACATCCACAATCCCTTTTCAAGCTCAAATATTATCAATGATGGTAAGACATTGGAGGTGATGAAAAATTTGCTTTTGCTATTCGAAATTAATTTGACAGTAAAATATTTTCTCTAATTATGAAAAGAACACAAAACAAAACTAACAAAACAAAATCAGGATCCATAAGAGAAAACAGTGATGGATCTTGCGGGGGATTTTAATTTTGTATCTGCATTCATTTTTATCCTCACGAGTCACTCGTTCTCTCACTATTGTTCTTCTTACTCTGCCCTCTCACTCTTGTATTTTGATATTATAAAATTAAATATTTATTTATTATTTTATATATTTATTTTAATTTAAAATTATTAAATTTTAATTAATATTAAATCAAACAAGTTAAAATTTATCTTAGTTTATTAATAGAATGGTTAAATAAAATTATCTTATAAAAATTAAATCTATAGAGTAATTTTATATACTAAAATATCCTTTTTTAATATAAATTCATGATTTTAATATTATATTTGATTTCTAATTTAAGTGTGAGAATTTGGATATTTATAAAAGTAAGTATTTGTTTAATTTTTTTATAAAATAAATAATTAAAATTATTTATTAATTTAAAACAAGTTTAAATGTATATTAGTTTAGTTAAATAAAGTTATCTTATAAAATTAAATCTATAAAAGTAATTTTGTATAATAAAATACCCTCTTTTTATTTATATAAATTTCCGATTTTTAGTATTATATTTAATTTTTAAGCGAGAATTTAGATATTAAAAAGTAACAATTTGGGTATTATAAAATTTTATTTTATATATTTAATTAAATAGATAATGTTAATTTTAAATTTAAAATATCTATTAATTCATACAAGTTAAAATCTATCATAATTTATTAATAAAAAAATTAAATCTATTAAAATATTATATTAATAAATTTCTTTTCTATTTAACACAAAATATTATTTTACACTATATTTTCTGTTACTAATACAAAAAAATAGTAATTCATTTTTAATTTCACTTTCACTTGCCCTAAGAGGTATGAATTGCCTTTTCAATTTCAGCCTTTGGGAACTCTGTTCAAGACTTCGCAATGTTCTTGCTTCTGTTTCGGGGAATCATTCTGTTTCATTCAATCGTAGCAAATTTGTGAGACAAATTGAAAATAAAATGCCTGTGTTAAAGCCGGAACATTTAAAAGAGGCCGTCGAGAAGGAATTGTTCTAAGAGGTATGAATTGCCTTTTGTTTCAATATCTGAGTATACGCTCTACTGTTACTAAAACGTCACAGCAGAGTCGTGAGGTGTTAAAGCGAAGACAATCAAAACAGAAAAACCTATGCACATATATTCATGGAAAACTTACTGCTACAAAGAACAATTCCGTCCGAGAAAATCTTCAGATAACAGCTTTTGAAACACTAGTTGCAATCTCTCGGCACCTGGCCCAGGCAAAAACGCTGAATCGTTACCTCTTGCAGAGCATGGATCGGAACCATCTTCTTGGCTCCCAGTGCACCAGCCTCCACGGGCAAACTGACCATCCACTCGACCCAATAGCTCTTTATCGATTTTATCTAGGATGGGATCATCTTTCTCAAATTTCCGGGCAAAAGGTGCTCCACTTTTGACCATTTTATCAAAATCTTTAATAGATAATGAGAGAGGGTGCTGTTTGGGAGGGTTATCCCAATCAATGTAGTGTAGATCATGGCTGACTGTCGTGTTACGGAATGCAGGTGAATTGCAAATAACTGTGTGGAAATACCCTTCTGCAGATGAGATAAAATTTGTGTAATACATCAGGAGAGTGCGGGGAAGATTGTCCCAGCCCCATATGCAATACTCGAGGAAAGACCTTGTAAGCATTACCCATGCTGATCCTGAAACATAGAAAAATGGAGTGGAATTTATCACATTAAGAAAGTGCTGCAGTTAAACAGTATGAAGCTCTGATAAGACAAGACCAAAAAAGGCAAGGCCAAGACTAATTTTGCCATTTCAACTTTTACAGCTCTATTTTTTGTTTTATAATCATAAAAAAACTGAGGAGAACTTACCCGTAAATAACTTGAATGATGTAGGTAGTTCCCTTCTGGAATTACTCCAGAAGATATCACTCTTCTTGGACAAGTAGAGACCAGGATCAATGATGATTGGTTTTGCTCTCTTATTCCTGCAAAGAGAGTTTGAAGTAAAACTCCTGCAAAGCTAGACAGATGCAGTGCAGGAAAACCTTTAAAAAGGAAAGGAAAAGAAGTTCTGAAGTTCACTTACTCCTTCCATCCGATATTTTGTGTATGTTCAATGAAATTGAGGTCCCTTGGCAAAGGAGAGAGAGCATGAAGCAGATCTACACAACATTCAAACACTAAGATGAAATTTCAAACAGGATATTTGATGGTTCTGACATGATTCCATCAATTTCAAGAAATATCTACTTCAAAATCATTGATAAAACAAGAAGGAAAGAATGAAAGGAAACCCACATTAGCAAGTGCTTCAGTGATCATTCTATAAATTAAGTCAATATGATTTTCAGCTAAGAATAAAAAGGAAAGAGGAAACGAATAGTAGTACTGGAAATGCAGCAGACTATGTATACAAGAAACAAATGGAACGAAAAGGTTGAGGGAGGCAATCACCATCTTGTGTGACAAGAGGATAATCCGAGGCACTAAGGTTTATAAACCAGTCCCAGTAAGCACTCTCCTTGAGCAAAATAGCTATAGCTTGAAGAGTAGAAGCAACCATTGTGGAACCTTTATAAGTCACCAAGTTGGCTTGGGCCATAACTCGTACATTATTCACCTCACGGAACGTAGGATCACCCTTCACAAACATTGTCAACTCTAATCTTTCTCTGGGAGGAGCCTCAAGGTCCATGTGGAGAAGATATTGATTTCTTGGATGATAAATAGCCAGTAAAGTCCTCTTAATTCTTTGACTGTCACCCTTCGTCCCAGAAATCAAATAAGCAATGCGTGGTGCTTCCAACTTAGAAACTCTATATCGTTCCAGGGATTTCCTCAAATCTGATTCCACGAAGGATCCAGTAGAGTCTTCCGAGCTAGCAAAGGAAATAAAATCTAAGGACAAGGAATCACCACCGTACGAAGAGGAGAATAACCCAAAAGCAGCTGCCAAGGCCAGTGTAAAAGAAACAAGCAGACTTGAGAGAAAAGGCAATAACCATCTTTTATCACTAAACGCTCTGCCCAAGTGAGGGTTTCCATTTCTCCTCATGCCTCACCAGAATACTTAATCTAACAAGTATTTTTTAACAACTCTGAATTCCTCTCTACTGCAATGTCCTCTACCTTCCGAAGCAGCAATAAACCGCAGCAAAAAACAGAGGCCAATTGGAATATGAGCAAGGAGCTTCGACTAAGAGTACCAGGGTCGCTTCTGATCATTTACCTAAAGGTACGAGTCTTCTGCCAGGAAAGAGAGAATTCCACAATATTAACAAGATTGAAGGATTCAGTATCCCCTTTTTCTTTCAATAAACTTTAAAATGACCACAAAAGCTGCAGTTAAGGATAGCCGAACAACATAATAATAAAGAGCACTAGTACGATCAAGTTGGAAACCCAGTTCAGTTCCGGTCACCTAATGTCCACAGCTTGCGCAGTCAGCTAACATCTTTGCAAGCTTATCCTGAAAATGCCGAAAGTAGCTCATCAGTCTACCATGAGAAAGAATAGTCGATAAACCAGCTCCTCAACAAGTAACCAACGCAGCGACAAGCAAAAGAACTCCTGAAAAACAGATATAGATAAGATTTTTCATCAACGAAAGATTACTTTAATTAGCCATTGTCATTTCGTTTCAAACAAGATTGAATCTTTCAGCAACGAGAAGGAAGGCGACAGTAAAAGTACGTCTCTCCATTTCAAGTCTCAGGTGTTTTAGATATTCAAAAGAGATCTCATAGATCAGTTTAACAAAACATTATCAGTTTTAATAAAAGACGACCTACTAATTCGATTCGAACCGGAGAACTAGAAGCTCCGGATCTCGTAGCAATGAAGTTCGAAGCAAAAATGCTTACCAGACGGACGAATGCCGATGTCGACGCAATTCCTGGAGCGAGGCTTGAGAAATTGTCGAGAAA
>NW_027182194.1:0-19810 GCF_029961685.1 Aristolochia californica | reverse complement strand
ACAGACTAAAAAATGAACACAATGAAAATTTGGCTTCTGCCATAGTGCACCAGGTTGAAATGTGGGATAGCTGATAGGCAAGTTCCAGGCTACCGCTAGATGTCAACTCTTTACCCAATAGTCTGCAAGTGTTTCTGAGCTACTAAAGAAATTAAGATTCCAGTTATTCTTAGGCCTATATACTGAAATATTTGGCACTAATTTTTTTTTCAGTTCTTAAGACTTCATATGCCAAATTAGAGATGTGCTGCTTCATTCTATCAATCTTTCCTTATTCACAAAACTTGTATGCATACTGAACAGTAAGGTTTCCTCAGGAGAAAACACCACGTTCTAAGCTGGGATGAAAGACTTCAAGTTGCACATGACGTATCACATGGAATTGGAGTATCTTCATGAAGGGGTATATTGCATTGCTGTGAACTCAACTGGTTTCTCAATTAAGTCAGACCAATTTACTGATTCCTTGGTAGGCTGTACCTCCAGTGATACATAGAGACCTGAAATCTGCTAACATACTCCTGGATCAAACAATGAGAGCTAAGGTAATACAATGTGCTTTTTCATACCTCTAGTACCCATTTTTTAATCTTCGTTGTATACTGCATTAGACACTTATATGCTCAACTCATTTTTTAGTCATGTATATCTGCCATTTAGATACTTCTATGCACTCAAAAACCAAATGCTCCCATGAACACACTGTCCCTGCAGCATTTGCTTTGATTCCTGAAGTTATAAATTGCTAGGTTATGGACAGTTACTGCATAGTATAAATTATTACAGGTCATTGCTTAGCGTATCGTGGAAATAACTAACAGTTGTGTTCTTTGTTGAGTGGGAAAAAGTCTCACTTAAAAAGTGTTATTAAAGTTTATGCGTTATAAGGTTGAACATGGCTAGTCATTTTGAGATTGAAGTGGGCTCAATCCAATAATGGTATCAGAGCAAGTTGTTTATGTGGGCCAAAACCCTGTTTGTGCTCCCAAGTTATTTGTGTATTTTAGACTCCATAAGGTTAGAGCTAGGTTATTTTTATGTTGTGTGCTACGTTGGGAGTTTGTAAGCATGTTTCAAGCCCGTTATGTGTAATCTAGTACGTGAGGGGGAGTATTGAGTGGGAAAAAGTCCCACATTAACAAGTTGTAAGAAAAGTTAGTGGGTTATAAGTTTGAGAATTAGGCTTCCTAAGTAGCTAGTCATTTTGGAATAAAATAGGGCTTAATCCAACATTTTTTTTAAAAAAATTGAGCTATGATAATAAGAGTATTTGAGATTTTTAAATACCTTTAATATATTTGTTGACTGAACAGTGCCCTTTAAATAGATCATGTTAACCTTATGAAAAGAAAGGGTCAAGAACTCTATCAAAGATAAGTCTAGGAGGGGAATCACTTTAAAATGGAGTAAAACATAAATGAAGGCAATATCCACCAAATTGTTGTTGATTGACTCAGAGTTTGATTCGAAATTGAGAGTTTTTATTTTTATTTTTGCCTATGGTTGGAAATCTGAAATTGTATATCGTGTTCTATTTATGATAAACGTATAACACAATCAATAATCCAGGCTGTTTATGGTCTCGACGTACGACGATCTGTTATTTAGGTCTTGGTCCTGTATACAACTAATTGCATACCCTATTACTGTTTTTTGAATGGTCACTGAATGTGATTTTGTTATCAGGTTGCAGATTTTGGGTTATCCAAGGAAGAGGTACTTGATGGGAGACACTCAGGTTTGAAGGGTACATATGGCTACATAGACCCCGAATATATGTCAACTAACCAGGTTTACCAAAAAGAGTGACATTTACAGTTTTGGAATCATTCTTTTTGAACTCTTGACAGCTATAAATCCGCAGCAAGGTCTATCAGACTATATTGATCTTGTAAGTCCTCTCTCATCTTGGTACGTAATGATAATTCCTTTCATGCAAATGCCAGTAAACTTTGGGAGCATTCTGTACTTAGGCACTTAATGGTGCAAAAACTAAACCAATCACCAGAAAAGCAAGTTCGAAGATTCCATATTCAAGATGAGTGCTACATATTACTCAATTAACCAGTCGGCAACTAATAGTGAACCAAGTTGCTCATTGATCGTCATTAACTGCTTGATACCTGAAAAAAGATTATTTTTCTATTGAATCCAGTTGACTGATTCTTCTTGCATCAATATATGAACAATGTGTTTTATGATTTAGGCAGCAATGAGTGCGGATGGGAAAGGAGGCTGGGATGAGATACTGGATCAAAATCTCGTTGGAAAATGTGATCTTGAAGAAGTCCAGCTTCTTGCAACTATTGCTTACAGATGCACACAGAAAGTCCCAAGAAAAAGACCATCGATAGGAGATGTATCTTTGGCCATCTCCAGAATTAGGCAGCGTCGCCTTACGAAGAGAGACACTTCTCTGTCTCTATCTTCCATTTCTTTTACAAGAGGGGAAATTCCTCATATTGTCAAGCAGATAAAGCATCAGCAAATCGAATTAAGTAGTATGGCCAGTATCAAAGAATGATAGCTGTCAAAGTTTTTACATATGAAGAGTGGCTCTTAAATGTGATGTTAAATTGACAGCGCTGAGAGGCCAAAGGGGTGGGTGTGAGTTACTGGTCCTGTACTTCAGGTGTGAAATAGCTCTGTTTAGTCTGGTTTATTTCTCCGTCAAAAGGAGTCCTCCGCATCCCCAAATCATAGGCACAGGCTTCCTCCAGAACTACATGTCTTCCTGATGTTCCAGACAAGTAAAATCCGAGTTCCAAGAATCTCCAGCAGATTATGGCCCGATCGATGTTAATTTCTGACTGAAACAGCCATTGGCTTAGCAAAAAATTTTTTCCCACATACCACTATTACTTACCTTACCAGCCTTTTTTTCTTCTTTTGGATGGAGATATGACTTTCCCCCGACATACTTTCTTCTATAACCCCACCTGTTACTTGGCAAGCTTCATTACATTCCTTCTATACTTGCTTTAAAGGGAAGAAACTCTGCTAACTTGACACATCCATCGAATGGGTTTGATTGCTTGTGTAGTTAATAATACTGTAATGAACTTAGTAGTTAATCAAAACGTGACCAGTTTCCAGAAAAAAAAACACAACAATATATTAACACATCACAGCTCATATGATTGCCGCCGTTAAAGAGAAGGAACCGAGAGAAGTGATGGGTACATAGACTCACCAAACACACCCTATGTACAATATTTTTTTTTGTAGTATATTATTACCACCTATATTTCCATGGCAGACAACAACGAGTAAGATAATAACAAAGGAAAACACAAAATGAAAAAAGAAGAAAAAAAAAAAGCCGCTGGCGATCTGTCTAAGAATATTTACAAAAATTTTCCTTTCCCACTCAAACGAGAGGAATAAAGAAGAAAAGAAAAACACTACAAATCCTACAACAGGCTCCGCGCGTCTTATTCTTCAGCATCCATCTTCCGTTTTTTATACCAAAACAAACACACTAGACCTCTTTTTCAAAATTGGCAAGAAGTCCCGAGCCTCTGCCTCTGCCTAGGCCCTACCACGCTCTTTCGTCCAGCCAAAACACCAATCAATAGCTCCTGAAAGCGCTCAAGGAACAGCACCCATTCCTCTTCCTTCATGTCAGCCAATTTGACAAAGCTTGCACTTGCAGGAAGCTGCTCATTTGCACTCCGGCTACTGCTGCCACTCCCTTCCCCTTTTGCAACCTTGTACCCTTGGTTCTTCTCAAGCACACTAATTCCTTTCAGCGACATGGATAGTCTGGACATAGGCAGTGCCCTGTCACGAGCCACCACCAGTTCATCATCAAACTTATCCTTGCCTTCTTCACCATCACTTTGTTCTTCTTCCACACTCTCCTCCAATTTAGAGAGGGGGTTTCGGCCACTCCCTCCTTTATACCCAAAATGGCAGGATGGTTTGGTAAAGTAATCATCAGCTGCCTTCGCAACAAAATCTGATTCCTCACACTCTATGTCAAACTGAAACTCATCATCCTCCCCTCTAGCATCAGCAGCCTTTGGGGAAAACAAAGCCTCCCTCTCTGCCACTAGTCTCCTTGCCTCAATACAAACAACCTCCAGCTCACTAGGTTCCTCTTCTCGCCCATGAAATTCCCTGCTCATCATCTCCCCTATCTCTGCCAAACACAGCCCATAAGCTGCTGCTTCCTTCAGGAAAATTGTGCATAATACCAAAATCCGAAGGCATGCCTCACGAATCATAGGTAGCTCCATACGGAGCATATCAGAGTCCTTCACAGGGTCAAGATTTGCTATATATTCAAGCTCATCATCTGAGAAGGGAATGGATGCCTGAGGCCAGTGGATCCACTCAAAGTAGGGGTCCTCCAAGCTCTCTGGCAAGCAAAGGCCGTGATCAATTGGGATCAGCTCCACTTGCCCGAATCTCCCAACCCTATCAAGTTTTCGAACCAAAAGATTGCCCGCATGTCTGTCAGTGTTGAAAATCCTAACATCTAGTATACCTATCCTGTGCACAGCTGAGACAGGAAAGTTTGAGGGCCCATGGTCACTAGCATCAAAGTCATGTGGAATGAATTGCTGAAATGAAGCAATTTTGCTAATAACTTTGTTTTGGTCGTGGGATTTATTAGTGTTGTTGACACCATCATTCACATTGAAGACCGAGTGGGTAATCTTGACAAGAACAGTTGGGGGCACATTTGCAAAATGGTCATAGTCCAGCAAATACGCAGCAACTTCTCTGAAGCCAGTCTCACCAACTCTCACTGATCGTTTCAGGCCTGGCTGCCCAAGGGCCTTTCCAATAAAACCTTTTGGGTTGTTAGGGGCAAAAGGTTCTTCATCTGTAGGCTTCACGATGGCAATGCTCTCTCCTCTGACATTACAGAAGTAGTAAGCACCACCAAGCCCACTGTGCACTGGTATTGGATCAACCCCATTTTTTATGGCTTTCACAACATCCTTCACAGTATGTTTTGCACGGGAACAACTACTTGAGCAACCTAATATCTCAATGGGTCCAGTGCGATCTCTCTGTTGAAGGTCTTTTCCAGTTGGTGAGAGGCATGGGGTGGATGAGCTTCGGTGAAGAAGATTCCTTGTAAGGAGTAATGGTGAATCATTTCGCACTGCACTCAGATCATTCTTCAACACAAGGTCTCCAAAAGTTAAGGATGTCTCCTCAGTAGGAACATTTAAAGCCAGCTGCAACCTCCTTTTCACAGTGTGCGCATTATCACCCCGATCCAATTCGATTGGCAAGACACACCCAGTGTCAGTTTGGACAAAGATACGGCGCCTTCCAGGAGGCTTCTCTTCCATCCTCTTTGCCCCATGGTATTCACCGCCAAGGGTCCCATTAAACACTGCAACAGCCATCTGTGTCTGGACTGGGCTGTCCAAGTTACGAGACATGGAAGGATGAAGACAAGAGTGAATTGCCTAGCCCAGCAAACACGGCGTTAGAGAGCTGCCCACTTCTCAGACTCACGCCAAGTTCACAGGCTAACACTGCTTTAAAAGGAAGTAGATTAACTTGCCAAACAATCATCCAGCAACTAGGCTATATGTTATTTTCTCTCTCCTGGATCTCACATCAGCCACAGTACTGAAAGAACCGAGTGACAGGACAGATTGAGCGACCTCACCACATTGAAGAAGCCATATGATCTCACAGATGACTGAAAGTGTCTAAACCTGTAATGCAAATAGTAAATCATGATTAATGTGATAGAAGCAGAACTTAACCTATTAGACAAAGAAACATGGAAAACCCTATTTTAGTTACTAAGGCCTGTGCAAATCATTTACAGGTAATGCAATAACTCATGTTTAAAAATAATGGAAAATTAAGGACCTGGGAGTGGAAATGGTAAAAAAAGAGGTAAAGGATCTGCTTTACAGCAAAGTAAGAATTAAATCACAAGACAGTAATTGAAAAAAATAACAACATAAGATATTTGATACTATCAGATAATGCAACGACGAAGAAATATGCTTTCAACAACAATTCGTTAGCTGCATATACACGCTCACATATATATAATGCATATGGTGCACGTAGTAATTTCTACTTTCCAGGTGGAAAAAAGAAAATTAAAAAAAAAAAAAAAACCTCATAGATGCCAAGAACATACAGGCAAATTTACCCAAAAAAGTTTTGAATGAACGTAAAATCAAAACCTCAAAAACCAGTGATCGTCTCAACACATCAACAAATTGCTCCAAAGAATCAGCAGGCAAACAAAAGGTAATACATGAAAATCCCCAACTTAAGGTTCAAGCAATGGACAAACCCTAAAGCATGCTGTCAAGTACCCGTAGATCCAAAGAGATGTCGGATGTCATGCAAGAAAGTGCAGTTCGTGGATCTACATATTAAAAAACAGTTACGGAAATAAATTTAAAGAGAAAAGCGCCTCCCTCAAGATCAAGTTTTTTTTTCAATATAAAATGGCAGTTAAATAAAACGTATGTCTACTTAAACTAGAAACCTAATCATCCTCGAGATATAGAAGCCTATAGTGGTAAATAATTGGTGAAATGTTTTCACAGAGATTAAAAAAAAACTCATTTTTTAAATACTAACACAGCAAGTAACAACAAAGTAAAGGCGGCAAATCTTTATGAAATCGCACTAAATAAAATTAAAAAAATCGTGAAAAAAAAACAAAATGATTAATATATTTCACGAGAGAGAGCTCTGACGAAATCCCATCACAGCATTTAAACTACGGGAATGTTCTCCCCGGAAACACGCTCAAAATGAAATACGCTCAACGCAAAGAAACAAAGAAACAAACAAATAGGACTAAACTCTGAGAAGAAAAATGAGTAAGTTCCTAATGATCGAGAGACGAGGCGAAACCATTTCCGACCAAAGATCACCGAGCTCCACCATTCAATCATTCAGAAACAAAACAGTCATTTATCTTCAAATAAATCAAACCAAATTAGTAAAAGCATCGAAAAAAATGTTCGATTCATCCAGAAGATTCTAGGCTCTACTTCAGATCTGTCCACACGAGGAAAATCAAACAAGGAAAAGCAACTCACAGAGAATCCAAGATCCGGAGAAGTAAATGAGGCAAAGCAAGAAGAGAGGAACCAGCAGCCGCCGATGGTTCCCGCAGAATGGAAGAACAAAGATCCACGGCTCTAAGCAATATGAGCAGATCGGTACAACGGTCCAGAATCAAGGCGGTTCTGAAACCCCTTCCCTGGAGCGAAAATCCTCTCTCCAGTCCTCTCTTTTGCTCCGTCTGTAATTCTGGTCTCTGAAACCTCTCTATAACTCGCGGAGACATAAAAGGTTAACTAACCGTGGTTAGACAAACGGGGGCAATTTCGTGGAAGAGTCTAGAAACCTTGTTTATCATCGTCCGATGCAACCCTAGAGGGATCGCTGCCGCTGAATCGCCCCCTAACGAGTCCATACCGGAGACGTGCTTCTTGCTGAAGTGGATTCAAGTGATTGGCGAATGACGTGGAAACGTTGAGCAGTTTTACGGCTTGCTGCCGGTTGTCGTTAAAATAAAATTATTTCTTCAAGGCGAATAAAGCCGTAAAGCACCGGGGGGGCGGACTTGGCCCGTTCAGTTATCAGCAATCATCATTCTTGCCCCTTCGCACGTCACATCGATCTTAAGAAATTTGTAAATTAAGCGAGGGTAAAATTGTAGCAGTTGATCAAAACCAGGCGAAAATATCTACCAGACGGGCCCCACGAGAAATCTTATAAAATACCCGAAACTGAAGAAAATGGTTTTTCTAATATTTAATTAAGATATTCGATGCCTAGGCATCAGACAACTGGGTATAAAATACTGAGAGAGAGGCAAATACAAAAACTGAACGAGTCCACGAAAGGGAAATCTCAGAAGACGGCAGACAAGGTGCAGGAATCTGCCAAATGGCAACGGGCTACTGTCAATTTACCGATTTTAGCCAAGGAAGCTTTTGCAGACAGCGTATAAATCTACACCTTGAGCGGGTGTTTTAGTCATTCAGCCAGGGTCAGCCACTCGGCACCGAGTCAGAGCGGTCGGCTTTCGGCGGATAAAATTCTCCCTTCTTAAAATACCTCGATAGAGATTGACTAATAGGCGATTAGCAGTCTCAAACTGTACCTAAATCGAAGAAGACGACATGTAACCAAGATAAAGAGATCCTGGTTGGTAAGACCGAGCAACATATAGATTGTATCAACGTTACTATCGAAATAAACTGTTTTATAGCGACTTGAGAACTAGCGTGGACTGCGACATATGATACAAATACTAGATACTCCTCGGGGTCTCGGTTCCGTCGACACCCAGCATGCCAAAACTGACACTATCTATCATGTGACGCAGCCGTGGGACCGGGGTCTGGTCCTAAAAGGGTGACAAGTGAACGGAAGGTACAGGAAGCTAATCCAAAGTCCCGCTTTTAGGTCTCATGGACGACTTTATGTCAAATTAAACTTTAATTTAATTAACTTAAAAAAAGGAAAAAACAAAGGCTTCGAGTCTTGGACTTTAAAGCCAACAGGGTGATGATCCCCTTTCCTGCTTTATAGCCAGCACAATGATCCGTTACCACGTGGCAATTTGGAGACCTGATTTGTGGGCCCCGGAAAATTATCAGTCAAAAAGCATATTACTCACTGACTTCAGCATACTAACCGTAATGAATTTGACCGGAAAACCCTTGACGAGGGAAGAAAGTCTCGTGCAGGAGGGGGTGTTTTAGTCAATCTTCTTAAGCTCTTTACCACGTGGATGGATATGTCCTGGTGGGAGGATGCTGAGTAAGCGGCAGCAGCAAATGGCGTAACGGACAGTCAACCTGGTCAAGAGTAAAGTAAATTGTGGACACGTGTCACATTCTTTTTCGTTTGCCGGTTTCATCCAGAAAATAACATTTATAGCAATCATTAATGGCGCATTGAATTTTCAAAGTTCCAACCTCTGAAAACAATTACTGTGCGTTTATTCTCAAACTTCAGCTTTCTTGCTTCTCCAGAAAAATTACAGGATAGTTGGAACTTGGAAGCCGCCGGTCAGCTTGGCCTCAAATAGAAACAGAAATCACGTGCATTTGTCTGAAGCGGCGAGGGCTGCGAAGCAGTCGGAGTCATAGCCCACTTTTCTTCCTTCTGCCTCTTCAACGAGGAATCTGATCGCGAGCGAATTCGGGGTTATTCGATAGGGCCAGCTTTAACTCTCACTTTCTGGGAAAATTTCCCTCTTCTGGTTGGTTCCCTTATGTTATGCCATGAATGATGAGGAAGTTCGTCAAGTCCAAGCTGAAATGGGTGGCTCTTTTCGGAGTTGTTCTTTCTACTGTCTCTTTGTTTTTTCATTTTCTTCTTGCGGTATATACGGGGAAGAGCGTTTATGAGTACCAGACTTCGATCACTCTCTTCCGCTGGAAGCCCGTCCCTGAAAATGCAGGGTATCTTCGTACCGTAAGTGCCAAAACCCTTAAAAAAAATTTTTACTCTTTCTTTACTTCTTGCTTGATAATGTGATTTTGTTTAGTGGGTATTGGGCGTTTCTTCTTTGGTTACAATTGCGGTGTGTTACCATTTTTCTTCACATTTAAGGAATAGTATTTGGTAGAATAATGCGAGAGAGAAAGCACATAAACAAGCCATTATTAGTTTACTCATTATTACTTACATGCGTTTTTCTTTTCCTTCTTTGGTTTAATCTACTATCTTTTGGCTCTTGATTCCTTTACACTTTTCGGTCTGGAACGGGTAGTGATTTCGCTGGATCTTGCCCTCTAACGTAGAAAATACGAGTGTTGATCTGCTTCTCTTTTGGTTGATGCAGGTTGCACAGGATAGAAGGTTATGGAACCCTGTGAGGCCTCTTCAGTATCTACATCCACTTGCAAATCCAAGACGAAATTATGAAGGTTAGATCTCTTGAATGTTTGAACAATTTATTTTTTTTCCTTGGTGATTTAGCATTTTAGCATATCTTGCGGACTCGTTGTTCATTTCCTAAAGTTACTGGAGAAGGTGGATCGTCTTTTCGCTTCAATACATTTTACAGTTTAAGAAAGTCAAATGTTTCATCCTTGGTTGTTCATCAAAACATATTTTTGGAACAAACTGTTCTATGTTAAAGAAGCTAACTGTTTAGTTTGCCTTTAAAGTTATGATGCAGATAAACATGAACCGCAAGTTTATTATGATGCTCCATTTTTCTTTGACTTGGACTTGAAAATCTTTTAACATATGTTGGTAAATTACTTTTTTAAAATAAGAAGAGAGACTCAAGAGGAAAAGAGGAAAAGAGAAGAAGAAAGAGGGAAGAGAAGAGGAAAATTGACACCCCATCCTCCTTTGATTAAATCATTTAAGTTGCTTATAGAAGGACTAAATCGCCCCTACACAAGGTCTTATATATAAGCGAGAATAAAAAAAATTTCACAGTATTATGATTTTACACAATGACCTCACCAACTTCATACTCTTAATCTCGGAATTTCAAACTATTATGATATTATAGACTTACCCACACATGGAATTATTGAAATACCCCTGATTTTTAACACTCCCCCTCAAACTGAAGTATGTATGTTAAGTAGTTCCAGTTTGGTATAGAAATTATAGAAGGCTCACTTCCCACTAGGCTCTATAAATATATCACCAATTTGCTTAGTGGTTCTGACAATCGAGGTAACTATCTTGCCACTAATCACTGCATCTCTCACAAAGTGAAGATCAACTTGTATTTTGTTCTCTCATGAAAAACAAAATTACTTACAATAAATATGGTTGTTTGATTGTCACACTTAAACATCATAGGTTCTTTAAAGAAAAGTTTTCTCTTAACATCAACTGAATCCATATGAATTCACTAACAGTATATGCCATTGATGAATACTCCACCTCAGCGTTTGAACTTGCCATTATATTTTGTTTTTTACTCTTCCAACTAACAAGGTTTCCTCCAACGAATACACAGAAACTTGTGGTAGATTTCCTATCAAATTACGATCCAGCATAATCTACATCTGAGTACTCTTCAACTCTGAAGTGATCACAAAGAGTATATAACAGCCCCTTACCTGGAGCTCCTTTCAAATATAGCAAGATTCTCTAAGCATCTTCAAGATGAACTTTTCGTGGAGACTCCATAACTGACTTGCTACACTGTCAGGAAATACAATATCAGGTCTCATGATTGTAGCATATATCAGCTGTCCAACTAACCATCTATACATATCCTATTTTATTCAGAAAAAAAGTTGTTCTTATCCCACATATTCCGACCTACTTCAATAGATGTATCCAATGTTTTTCCTCCTACTATAATATACTTCCTCTATGATAGAACTACGCCTTGTTTACTATTTGTAACTTGAATCCCCAAAAAATATTTCAAAAACCCAAGATCTTTAATTTAGAAGTGTCTGCTCAGATAAATCTTCACTCCCTCAATCTCCTTGGTAACACTTCCAGACAATACAAAGTCATCTACTTGTACTACAAGAACCACACATCCAAATGGTCAATACAAAACAGATAAAAAATTATCACAATGATTCTGCACAAACCCAAAAGTAATGACAACTTTACCGAATTTATTGAACCAAGCTTTTGGACTTTGTCTCAGACCATAAATAGATTTATACAATTTACAAATCTTCCTAGCCTCTCCCTGAACAACTTACCCTGGAGGTTGCTTCATATAAACTTCTTCCTGCAGTTCACCATCTTGTTAAATCATTTAAGTTACTTACAAAAGGACTAAATTGCCCCTACACAAGGTCCTATAGATAAGTGAGATACAAACGACTTTAAACTATCATGAATTTGCCCAATGTCCACACCAACTTCATACCCCTAATCTGGGTCCCAAGTCCAATATTACAAACTTAGCCACACATGAAATTACTGAAGTACCCCTGATTTCTAACAACTTTCATATCATCAAATCCCATGTATCTTTTCATCAGAATGAACACAGGTCCAAATAGGATATGTGCAAAATTTTTAGGAATCCTAGTGTCCTTGTACAAAGAAATAGAATATTGTCTAACATGCTGGAACCCTGGTGACCATTGGTAGGATTTTGGGAGTTTTTGCAACTGAATTAAGTTAAACCAATCTAGTGATCATAGTAAGAATGCTATCACTAAAGTGAAACATTGGAGGGACATAAGACAAGTGTCTACTCTAATGCACAATGAGATATATTGACCTACTCTAATAAATGAAACGTGTACATGAACTTCAAAGGTCTACTCAAACTGTAAGATCTAGTCTGATAAAAGTGAATATGCTACTACATAAGCATGAGAAATTCACTAACCCTAGTATTTGGTTAGCTTAGCATATGTTTAACGTACTTATCAACAGAATCTGCTTGAAACATTTGAAAGTCATGTGCAAATGTCATGTGGGTTCGGCATTAGAAAGCTTGGGCAGCTTATTTAATGATCCAAGTATGCATTGTATCAACATCTGATATATGGTTGTTTATTCTTACAGTTGATTTGCCCAATCCATTTATAATTTATGTCTTATTAAGATTTTAAACAAGATGTATGTCTCTTATCTTTAACATATAATAACAGCTCCTGCATTGAAAACCAATGGCTTTATCTTTGTGAGAATACATGGAGGCTTTCATGATATCAGGAACTCGGTAAGGTCCCAACTTTACTTTCTCTGTTACTTGATGTAATTGGGATTGATGCAGAGGCCTCAAGTACTTCGGTCATAGAAAATTTTGAGTCTTCTATTTAATACTTCTGAGAGCCTGCTTTAGTGCCATTTGAATGGGGCCACCCCTAGAGAGGGCTGGACCAAAAATATTTCACCAGTTGACTCCCCTAGTGCTGCATAAGTACTTTACTAAACTTCCTATCAGACTTGAAGTTCTCCTAATGGCTCATTTATGGAGGCCACACAATATGTAACATCATACTGATTGTTTGCTCAAGCAAGTGGTTTGAGCACACATGTATCTTGAGTCTATCTTGTGCACTAGAGGGTGCCCTTACATCTCCAATCTTTCAGATTTGTGATGCAGTTGTGGTTTCACGTCTTCTCAATGGTACTTTAATTGTCCCCGAGCTTCAGTCAACCACAAGCAGCAAAGGAATCAGGTCTGGTGTATTTTAGATTCACTTTATCCTGGAAAATAAACTTAGCTATTTTATCTTTTGGCATATTAAAAGTTATGGACTCCTTTTTCTTATTTCTTTATTTGTTTTTTTTTTTTCTGAGAACATATTTATTAATTTGTTTTGTGCAGCTCTGATTACAAAAGTTTTGCATACCTTTTTGATGAGGATCAGTTCATAGCTACACTAGCAAAAGATGTAGTTGTTGAAAGAACTCTTCCCAGGAAATTAAAAGCTGCAAGAAGGAAAAAGGAGATACCTGTGTTTAGAGTTCCTCGTTCTACCTCAACTGATTTTTATCTTCAAATGGTTCTGCCTGTTTTGAAAAGGCACTCAGTTGTTGAATTGCTTATATCAGATGGTGGATGCTTGCAGGTAAGTGCAAATGAGTGCTGCCTTTTTAATGCCATTTCTTTTTGTTCATGTTAGATGATCTTCTTTTTACCCTTCCTTTGTCGAGAAAGGCTGTTCTTCCACCCCCTCTTGAAGAATACCAGAGATTGAGATGTCGAGTTGCATTCCATGCACTTCAATTTCGGCAAGAGGTTCAAGAACTTGCTGCCAAAATGCTAATTAGGTGACGGGAAACTTCTTTCTGACCCATTATATGGATCACTTGCATTTCTTCTTTTCGTTTTTTTTTAATTTATTTTTTTCTTGAAATCTTTTCAGGTTGCGTGCTTCTGGTCAACCATTCCTAGCATATGATCCCGGGATGACTAAGGATGCTCTCGCTTATCATGGGTGTGCTGAACTCTTCCAGGTTCAGATTTCAACCTCCAAACTGCAATGTGTAACATAAACATGCTTTGCTGAAGCAGCAATATATCTCAATTATCTTGAAGGCAAACCATATTTTGAGTCCCTGACGTAGTTCAAGAATTATAGTACCTGACTTAAACTCTAATACTGCATACTATAATCAGAAAACAGTTCTTGGAAACTTAGTAACTACTTGGCCATAGGAACCTAAGCAGATTAGGGAACTGCTGCTTAGTAAGTGAATTAACTTGGAAAACGAGGTATTGATACCACAAAACATCCTTTTGTTGCCTAAATTAAAGAACCTAGGTAAACTATGAACTATGTTTCTACTTGGTCATATATTTGATTTGAGCATACTTGTACAAATTAACAAACTGCTGCTTGACTTGTCCAAGTCAAGTATCCTGTTAATCGGGTGAATTCTCTTCAAGCTAAAATGATTCCTTGTTGGGTTGAACTCGGTTCTATCCCAAAATAACTAGCCACTGAGGAGGTCTATTGCTCAAACTTCTAACCCTTTAGCTTTTCTTAGCACTTTTTAATATGAATTTTTTCCCACTCAACACTCCCCTCACGTCCAAGGTTACACATAATGGGCCTAACACACAACTATAAACTCTCAACAAAGCACGCACTACACATGCTCTCAAAATGGTGTCAACAACACACTAATAACCTGAGTACAAACTAGGAGTTAGATTCCATCCCAAAATGACTGACAACGTAGGAAGCCTAGACTTTTTTCCACTCAACACTCCCCCTTACATCACATAAGGCACAAATAACCTGGGTCTCACCTTATGGACTCTATAACACACAAATAACCTAAGGAGTACAAAGTGGCCTTAGCACACGCATACAACATACTTTGAAAATCCTGTTGGGTTGTGCCTGGTTCCATCCCAAAAATGACTAGCCACTTGAGGCTTATTACTCAAGTTTATACCCTATTAACTTTTCTTCAAACTCTTCAATGTGAGAGTTTTTCCTACTCTGTATTTCTAAATGAGACTATACACAAGGAAGAATACTCTTATTCCATTTCAGGGGCGTGGCCCAAATGAGCTGGTGTAACAGTTGGATGGGTTAGACTCCTTTTGACAATCACCAGCACTCACTTTTTCCCCTAAGAAAGAAAGTTCTGGACCATATAATTGGTTTCTAAAGGACCTTGTAGAACTTTAAAATTGTTCACTGTATCTGATTTTGTACATCTGCTCCAAACTCCATTGAAGGATGTTCATGCAGAACTCATACAATACAGAAGGTTATGGATGATCAAACGTGGGATTGCTAGAGGGAATTTACGTGTTGACTCTGTGAAGCAGCATCTCAATGGTTCATGCCCTCTGTTACCAGAAGAGGTAAGATAACAATTTTCATGGAAATTACTGCATCTTTAATGGTTGAATATGCTACAAATTGGGTGCTATAATCGATTAGTTAAAACTTCATTGGCAGGTTGGCATTCTTCTTCATGCATATGGTTACCCATCCAACACCATCATATATGTTTCAGGAGGGGAAGTTTTTGGTGGCCAAAGAGTGTTAATTCCTCTACATGCTCCTTTTGAGAATGTTGTTGATAGGACCTCTCTATGCACTAATAGCGAGCTCATGGGTATTTATGGTCAAGAGAGATACCCAGCCGAACCCCCACCTCATGACAAGCCTCAGTTCACGAAAGAAATGAAGGTTGATACATCTGGCCCACGTCCCAGGCCACTTCCACCACCTCCTGCCAGGCCCAAGTATCCTTACAATGTAGAAGGTTGGTGGGGCTGGGTAGCTGAGGTTGATAAAGAACCTGAGCCAACAATAACGGAGTTGAGAACCAAAGCTCATAAACTGCTCTGGGAAGCAATAGACTACATAATTTCTGTGGAAGCTGATGTCTTCATCCCTGGATTTGATCGAGATGGTAAAGGGCATCCAAATTTTGCAAGCATGGTGATGGGCCACAGGCTCTACCAATCTGCTGCTGCAAAAACATTCAGGCCTGATAGGTAATTTTCCTTTTCTTCCTGATCTTTCATATGGATTAATTTAAAAGATGTTGAAATTATGAATAATCAGAGGAATGGTGGGGCAGGATATAACTTTAAGTTGTGTATGTTTTTGGGTAAAACAGGAGGGATGTGCTTACTCAGTTAGACAGGGTAGGTAAAGTTTTGAAAAAAAGGTGAAGCTTTTAGCTGATTTTCAGACAGTGACTCTTGATTGGGCCCTAGAATAGATATGACACCTTAAAACCAGGTCATTTGCTTGCTAATACTAAGTAAGCCACAAAACTGGTACTAAGGTAGTTGAAATAGTTTCTTCCTGGTGAACTATTTATCATTTTTTAATCAAAAAGAAGTAATTATTCACCAATTTTCACTGATACCCCAGTATTCATGAAATCACAGGGAAAGAGATGCTAGATGAGAGAAATGATTCATAGAAAAGCTGTCAAGCTGTTTAACTTTTCATTTTCCCTGTGAATAATTCATTTATAATCCTTTTGTGTTTTATTTGTCGCATTTGATGCTCACATGCTACTTTGGCTTCTCCTAACACAGAAAGGTGGTGACAGGTATCCTAGAAGAAATTCGGGACCACCTAGACGAAGCAAACACAACATGGGTCATATCCATCCGCAAGATCCTTAGCCAAAGTCTGCTTGATGGACTCCACCAAGCATTGAAGAACTCTAAACCTCTTACCTTTCTTTCCCATCCAGTCCCTGAATGCTCATGCATGACGCATGAAGTAGCGGAAGCATCGACCCATGCGACAAATTCCTCAACTCACTTCAAAGCTCTAGACTCACTAGGTGTCCAGTACCCTTGCCCATCTTGGATGGACAATGACACAATCTCAGTTCTAGGCAAGGAAAGTGAAAAGGATTATGATGATGATGATTCTACAATGAGACAGTTATTTCCGCAGACTGCTGGTCATGGAGTTGCCACTCCTGAAATGAGTAACAAAGAGGAAATTTCATCGGAGGATCAAGAAGAATCCGATGATGCAGAAAGATAGACTAACTGAACCGGCTGGTCAAGTCTTTTTTTTGTATTTTAATTAGGGGTGTTTTCCTTCAGCAAGTTTTGCACTGTATATAAGGTCCCATTGAACTAGGAAAGCTGTACAGTTTTGATGAGAAAGAGAAAGACTCGATCTTTCTCTGAAGAACAGTGACACTAACAGAGAACAAACTATGCTGTAGCTCCCTCGCCGTCAACATAGAGCAGCTTAAGTAGCTGATGATACTTCCCTGTATCCACAAACTTAACTATCACAAACTTACGACCAGGTTTCTGATGACAAGAAGCCTTCTCCGTTTTCATTTCAGAGTAAGGTTACTAGTCAATTATCGAAGACATGAGTTCGCATTCCAGTTTTTTTATCTGGTTTGTTGAGAGTGTCTGAGGTCATCGAAGCTTGAAGATGATGGGTAATAAGAAAGGTGGAGCTTACTCTGCACTTGCAGGGTTTCTAGCTTGGTGTTTTGTCGCCGGAAAGAACCGTGCAGCACAGAGCTTTACCCAGCGCATCCGCAGGGCCCGCCAAAGCCATGGTCGCTGCTGAAAACGACTTCTCGTTATTGGATTTGGGGATGAAAGTATCAGGGAAAAAAAATACAATGCTTCATCTGGATTCCTTCACAGTTCAAGCTTTCAGGGAATCGAATACGTCTAATGCCAGGTAGTTTGTAAACGCCGCCATACTTGGTTTCTGCTTCTGGTTTCCACTGATACTGCTTGCAAATAACGAACAGAGATTCAGGTATCCATCAGCTAACTTATTTTACAAAAAGCGAGAACGGGTAACAGTTGCTTAAGGTTTGATAACTCTCGGGGCGATTGCTTATGAACTTGATGATCTCATATAAACAAAAGCTACATTATCAACTATCAACAATCACGCCACTGGATGATTCACCCAGGTCAGGACGCCCTAGTCGGAAGTCTTCCTCCTCCGGTCTACTTAATCATGTGAAGACATGTGCAATGAGTGAGACGACACAAAAGTAGGTGGCCGTCAAATTTTACAAACCCTATCTGAAGTGCTTTCACAAAGCTTCTTCTGCTTCTGATTCTTTTCTTCGCCAAAATGCCAGAATCCCATGAAACTGAGGAAAATAGAAAGAGAAGACATATGGAATATAGATAAGTAGTTGGAGTAAGTGCAAGACAAAAATGAAAAAGGGTGGAGAAGCTCGAGCAATTTAGATCAGAGATTTAGGTAGATCTTTTTGAAATGATAGAAACGATCAAAATCACTTACCCCATGACCTTCATGACAATTTAGAGAGCAGAAAGACCGGAAATGTCCCCAGTCCTTCTGGCTAATCTTTATACTGTTCAACCGCTCTTCTTGTTCCACATTTTCGTCTTCATCTCGTTGTTCAATGTCAATTTCTTCTCCTTTTGTTCTTACTTGTTGGTATTTTCCTTCACTTTCTTCTTCTTCTTCTTCTTCTTCTTCTCCTTCTGTCCCTTCTTCCTCAAACGGAACCTCTGATCGGTCAAAAACGAGACACTCAGAGGTGTTCTCCACCGTCAAATCTTTCTTGGCGATATCCAGACTCGTCAATGGAGTGTGCACCACTAAGACGCGATTCAAGGATTTTCTAGCGAGGGCAAGGACGAGAATTTTGAAGAAAATAGAGGAAGACAGAAAGATTGAAGCGAACATGCACACAATCGGCAAAAGCAGAATTAAAGAAAACAAAGCCAATAATACAAGCGAAAATATCAGAGAAGGAAGGAGGACGAGGAGAAGAGAAACAGTTGCAGACAACTTGAACGCTCGCATGTATGTGGCAGAGTTCAACAAAGGGATCGCGACACTGATCGACTCCATCACCTAATTGCTAGAGAAGTCCAACGAATGAAAAGAATGACGAACAGGGAGTCTCGAACTGGGGATTTGAAGCCTTTACGCAGATGGAGGATGAAACGATGGGGTTTCGCTCGACGACACGAGAGATCTATGCATTGTTCGGATGATTCTAATGGAGATTTTGTTACATTTGGCTGGTGCTATGCATGGTTCGGATGATTCTAATGGAGATTGCGTTACATTTGGCTGGTTTTCTTCTTCCTTTGTCCGTCGTAACCCGAAATTTGCAATTCCAGTTGCGGATACGTGGAAGCATGGGCGGGAGTGGTGACCTCAAAACGCGGTGCGTTGGCTCACATTTTAGATGGCTAAGTTCGGAAACGGTGAGGAGAGCCACGAGCCATCCCATGCGGTTTGTTATTTTCTGTCACATTTAAGGTTTTATGCATACTACATGGATCATGCATCATACATTTCACTGTGGTTCATTTTTATTATTTATTATTTATTTATTTTTAATATTTTAAATTATATTATTTAATCTTTATTTTTACAATTTATTGTACATAATAATTCATATTTATTAAATTTTATGTTTAATTATTTTAAATTTCGAATAAGTTATTTGGAAGGACTCAAATCACATACTAAAAATAAGAGAGAAAAACGTTAAGTAGAAGAACCGCCGAAATAGGAGTAGTATAGAGGCAGTAGAAAGAACCGACCGAAATAGTAGTATGGAGGCAGTAGAAAGAACCGGAGACCGAACTGTTACCAGACAAAACTGACGACCGAGCACTGAATCCAGGAGTTATTTATGTTGTTTCTCCTCTTTCCCTGTTTTAATTCAAAATCATTTCCTATTTTATCAAAAATCGTATTTGTAATTCGTTGTTTGAAACTCGAAATTCTCTGCAATCCTCATCTCAGTTTTAGAACCGTATCTGTTATCTGTTGGTTGAAGCTAGAAATTCTTCCTAGTCCTTGTTTTCACCCCACCGCTCCGAACAGTTTACTTGTTCTTAGCATGGGAGAAAATCCCATCAATTAAGAAATCTACTTGTCAATGAGAACAGAGTATCATCCTGGCCGCA
>NW_027182193.1:0-19817 GCF_029961685.1 Aristolochia californica | reverse complement strand
CTTCTCGAGGCTAAACTCTCCCCCCTGAATAAGTAAGGCCCCATTAGCCTGGGCTGGGGATAAGGAGTAAGGATTGAAGCCCCCCGCCGCTCTGCCAGACACTGGACAGGGGTTAGCTCTGTAAATGTGTAGAGCCAAGTGTAGTGTGGTGTATACGTAGGCACTTCTAGGCCCCTTCCCGGCTACTGGATCACTCCAGTGCTTCGGGTACTACGGACCCTCTGCCATCCATTGCAGCAGAGCCGTTTCATGAGCGGGGGGGCTAAGCGCAGTTCTTTGAATCAAACGTTGAATGAAATCGATTCTTTTTTAGATATTATAATCTCAATCGGATAGGAGGATCTATCTTTCTATTCATATATCTTACTACATCTAAATATAAATAATGTAGCAAGAAGCCCCAAATCCTTGATTTGGCCAGGAAACACTGCACTGCTTTGGGCCCAGGAAGCGAAGGGAATGAGCTCGGCTGCTTCTCCTCCACACACTTTTTTTTTTTCTCCGTGCCCGTTCCGCATGCGCTTCGCGCGCCATTGGCGCTTTGCTCTCCTCTTATTCTTCAGGTTCGGATGGACTTCGCCGTTCTTTCCCAACAAAAAAAGAATAGGCTGTATCACATCGAGATGTCGATTCGTTTTCCGCCCCAATGAGATGGGGAATTAGTCACCTCTTTCCCTTCATCTTTCTGAATCGAGGCCCGGCCCGGCTCGCGTCGTTCCAACAACCGGCGGGGAGCACCTCAGTATACGATCGCGCGCAGTAACTGGGAGTCCTATTACACCTAAGGCCAACTGAAATTCACCAAACCCAGGTTCATCTCGTGTAGTGATTGTGGACTCTACCAAGGATATTGAGTAGACGGTTGATGTCTCTTTATCGACCCTTTCTTTCGTAGCATGCATTCCCATCCGTGTCGCAACTGATTCGGTAAGCTACGTGTCCGGTGCACGGAGAACAGCCTTCGGTCCCCCAAACTGACTTACTCATGGCAACCTTCCGGCCGCCCAACGACCTATAACGCTAGTCACTACTCCCACTGGGGCTAGGAAGTAAGCCCCACAACCCAAAGCGGCGAAGAACAAATAGAATTTGCTACGAAAGCCGGCTAACGGGGGTATTCCTGCGTATGAGAACATAGTAATGGAGAAGGTAATAGCCGAAATAGGATTCGTTTTGGCTAGAGCGCCAAAATCCGCTATATATTTGACACGGGTTTGCCGTAATGCTGGAACTATGGCGAATGCATCTATCGTCATTGATGCATAAATAAAGATACCAATTAGTAGTGATTGAATTCCTTCTATGGTTCCACATGAGAAACCAGTACGAATATAACCTACATGTCCAATCGAACTATGAGCTAGAGGTCTTTTGACTTTCGTTTGGGCCATGGCGGCCAGTGCTCCTAAGATCATAGAAGCAATGCTGCAGAAAAAGAAGATTTGTTGCAATGTAGCTCCATAGGAACCATAAATAGAAACACGTGACATATTTGCAGAAATAGAGATTTTAGGCGCAATAGAAAGGAATGCTGTAACCGGGGTGGGTGAACCCTCATAGATATCAGGTGCCCACATATATAGAGTCAAAAGAGATATGGAGTCCGAAGGGGAGGGGGGTTTTCTTCGGGGCTCGAGAGATGGAATAGATAGGGCCCCACAAGTTGTTAATTCGCCGCTGGGGAATTCACACGAAAGGGAACGAGGAATTCTCAACGAAAAAAGTGCTCTCTGAACCGAACGTGAAAGTGGTTTTCCATCAGACGGCTGTTCCCGTAACTCCACTCTCGACTTGGATTATATATCCAAAAAGGTCCGCTCTTGGCCATTCCACACGCTGCCTAGCAGAGGCGTGGTTATCTGAAGTGGATTCTCTCTTTTGTAGTAGATGCCGAACCTGCTGCCCTATTGCTATAAGGGGGCGGGCGCAGCAGCTACATGGACCCCTTCCTTTCTTTTGTTGCCAGCGCTTTCCCGGGCCGAGCCGGAATTCTTTATTAGAAAGGGCGGGCAAAGCCCGAAGGCTGCTATCCCAATAGGCCTGCGGGCGGAACGAGGAGAGGGCCCGGCAATCATACCACCGCGGTCGAAAAAGCGTGTTCTCTTCGCCCTTCAGATAACACGCACCGTAGGCCTTCTTCGTTTTCGATGAAAAAGAAAGAAAATCTCGATCTCCGAAAGCGTTTTCCTTCCCCAGTGAGCGGAGCGCGGATGCGCTCGCTCAAAGCCAGCGGGCCCCCAAGGTCAAGCTAGCGCACAAGCCCTAAGGCTGCAAGTGCCTTAGGGCAGCAGAGGCCCTCTTGCTACTTTGGGCGTGTGCTGCAAGTGCCTTAGGGCTTGTGCGCTAGTGTCAGGCGCGCGCAGGAGTTTTTCAGCTTCAAACAGTCGCAAACCAATTAATTAGGGCGGAGCGCACCTTTGGTACTTCAGTAGGGCGAGCAGTTTGATAGTGACTTCTTTCGGGCTGCAAGTGCCCCCCTCTCACGTCAGGCGCACACGCCCAAAGTTGCAATAGAGCGAGAAGCCTGCCTATAAAGCGCCTTTACACAATAGGGCCCAATAGGGCAAGCGAGAAGCGCGCGACAAGGTAAAGGTGCGTAGCCCAAAGTCGCAAGAGGGCTGTAGGCCCCTCTTGCTACTTTGGGCGTGTGCGGTGCCCCCTATGGCCTTTGGGCTTGTGCGCTAGCTAGCTAGGCTACTTCAATCTAGGAAAGAGCCGGAAACTCTAGAGGGTCGCCTTTGGAAGCGTTCGCCGGTAACCAAAGCGTCACGACATAATCAAAAGGAAAGAGTGAGGCTCCCCTCATCCATCAACCCGGAAACGAAACGAAGTTCGTTCCCTTTCGTCAAGTAGGTAAGGTAGGCATACGAACCACTGACGCTTTGCCTTAGACTCTATTGGAATGGAACAAAGCAAAGAAGGAGGCTGAATGGAGAAAGGAAAGGGACAAGGGCGGTCTTGCTTGGCGCGAAAGCTGCTGGTTCGGGGGTAGGGTACGGTACTAAAGGTCCTCGGACTTCCAGGCGGTTTTTCTTTTGGGCAGCTGTTCACCGTTGGATCTCGCCAATACAGCCCCCTATAGTTTTCGTTACCGAGATATCTTTTTTTTCTCATTGTTCCCAGGGATTTTTTGGGTAATCAGCTCCCATGCTGCAAACAGTCAAATCAGAACTGAACCTTGTCGCTCTTCTTTCTTTCCTCGTGGGCAGGAAGCACACCAGCTGCGTGCGTTGCGTGATTCCACTGTGTTTTTTGCACTTGACTGGGTGGACAGTTGACCGGAAGATCACTTCGATTCGCCCGGCCAGCAGGCGGGCTAAGTGCTTATCTTGTGTGACAACACTACAGAGCGAGTGGCTCTTCTAGGCGGGCAGCTGTGTGACAACACTCCAGAGAAAGCGGCGCTTTCGTGTAACATGCTATGGTTTCAACGCCCTTACGAGGTAGTGATGAGTTTCACGCGCTCTAAGCCCGGCCCGCGCGCGGTTAGGAAGATTGGCCGCAATCAGAGCGGTACCACCCACCCTACCCTACCACCTATAGGCGGCTGTCCGTCCTACAGCCGCCCGAAGAGGAACTGCAGTGATCTTGAATAGGGATCCTACAGCGATAGAAAGAATCCCCATAAAAAGACCACTAGATCGAGCACCAGTGATTTCGTATCCGGTCAAAATCTTGGCTAATTGATCGAAGTGGGTAGCTCCAGTAGACCCATAGATCATGGAACAAAGAGGGTGGGTAGGCCCAACCACCACACTACACGTATAGACGCGAACCCCCCTCGTTACCGTACGTGCGACTCTCACCGCATACGGCTCGCACAAAGACTCCTAAATCCATCCCGAGCCTTTTCTTCCACCTCTCCTCTCCAATCCTCGATCACACTTGCCTTCCCCAGGCGCTATGAAATGGGGGGCGCTTCCTTCGCCTATCGTATGTCTCGGTTTGGCTTCGTCCCGAACCTGCGGAGGCATTCTGGCGGACGCGTGCGTGTAGGAATGCCGACTACAGAGACTAACAGACTACGACTACAAGCCGGAAGCGACTCGCTTCTATTCTCGTTGGGATTGGATATAGATGGGGAATCTATAGATCGTAGTAGTTCGCCAACCTCTCTAACTAACATACGATACAATTTCACTTCACGGCACGGCCACAAAAAAGAAAGAGCTTCGCTCGGTTGGCCTTCCTACGCTGACGAATGCCTCCTTTCTCTTCTCTTAAGTCGGAGTGGGAGAGGCAGGATTCGAACCTACGTAGAAAACCATCAACAGATTTACAGTCTGTCGCTTTTAACCACTCGGCCACTCTCCCCTTCCCTGGCCGAGGCCCCCCTCAATGGGTTCCTGAATAAGAAGGAGGGCTGCGTTCTTATTGATTTGATTGAAGGGAACAAGCAACGGCCCGCATGGCCACACCAACCCTCGCGTTAGCGCAGCCGTTTGATTGCTTAGCTAGCGTTCCGGGAGAATCTAGTCATTTAGTCAGTTCATAACAATCTCTGTAAAGCAAGGGGCAAAGCTAATCCGACAGCTTCCCCCTCATGTAGTCGTCGGCCTTCCCCAGCCCCCCTCCTTCGTCGCTTCTGGCTAAGCATCTTTCCGCGGAGGAAAGGAGGCGACTAGTAGCTTCTGGCGAAGCAGCGAGTTCATGAGCAAGTGAATGAACGAGCCAGCTTCAAAAAGTGCCCCTCTGTAGTAAAGGTGCTCCGCCCCTTGTAGTAAGAGAGCCTACGGCGCCTCTGTAGTAAAGGTGCTCCGCCCCTTGTAGTAAGAGAGCCTACGGCGCCTCTGTAGTAAAGGTGCTCCGCCCCTTGTAGTAAGAGAGCCTACGGCGCCTCTTACGTAAAGGGGCTGCAAGTGCCTTAGGGCTTGTGCGCTAGTGTCAGGCGCGCGTACTCTTCTGCTGAGCGAAGCAGCGAGCCTACCCTTCTCGAGCCTACTTAAATAGCTTACGCTTACTAGTCTACTAAAATAGGGCTACAGCAAGCTTGCCCCCGCATTCTTTAGGGTCGCGCCTTACCGCAGGCACTGAATGAATGAGTGGAGATCTTCCTTCCCCCTTGCTAATTACCAAGGACTTCGTTGCCACTAGTGGCGAAGAAAAACTCTACCATCCCACCCAAAAACAACTCGGAGACTGCCAGTCTACAAGAAGCTGGCAGAGCTTTAGCCATTGGACCACATCCATCCTACCTAAACAGTCACCCTTTTCTTGTTCGTTCTTCGAATGGAGCTAGTGGAGACTAATTCCTGGAGCCTAATGAAGATACTACTCCAGTCTTCCCATTCATTCCCAGTGGATCCTTCTTCTTCCTAAGAATTGAACGAACCAAGTTCACCTATACGAGAGTGAGGAAGACATTTCCAACAATCAACTTACCACTTTTGATGTCCCGTTTGACGATTCTGCTAGTTTAGAAACACGGGAGAAGGACAGGGGTCGCTAGGTCAGAAAAGCGATAACTATCAATTCTCCCCAAGTAGGATTTGAACCTACGACCAATCAGTTAACAGCCGACCGCTCTACCACTGAGCTACTGAGGAAGAACTCCCTTAAGGAAGCCGACTCTCGTTCTTTGGACCAACCGCAGACCGGGTTCGTCACTTTGATTTTTTCACATACACCGGGAGAAAAGGTGACGATAGCAATCCCCTTTGCCTCCCCGGCCGGAGAGCCTCCAGGACAAGGGGGCGGCGGTCAACCATCCACTCTCGAGATGCATATTGATCAATCGATCTCTGCGTCCTGCTAAGTAGACTCACTCTACCGAGGGGCAACAAAGGCTGGAACTATTCCTGCCAAAAACTAGGCTTCTAATCCTAGGAGTTTGCAGGTATGAGAGAGTCCCCTCTCTGTCTGTCTCTCCGAGTTTCTACTACAAAGTAGTCTGCTATTCAATCATAGAATCGATTCCGATCAAGCAAGCAGGAGAAGGTTTTCATCTCTCTGCCTGCTCCATGCTGTATAGCCTAAGGATCATGAGCTTGTTGAATGCTAGAATACATGAGATCTGCCCGGTCATTTCGGTAGATGAAGTAGTGGGAGGTCGCGAAGTGAGAGGGCGTGTTAAGTTGAGAATTTCGAACATTGTAGCATTCTTTTATAGGTTGGGGTTTGAGTTTCGAAGAGAACTCTGATGGTGAATATACACCAAATCAAATGACGCATCGAGCGAGACCATTCTGTTCCATTGTGAATGAGAGACGTTCGTTTTCGACCAACATCTACTCATTCATATCCTCGTGTCATTTTTGAACACAGCGATCACTTCAAGCAGCTTCAAAAGGTGAGCGAGCGAGACGGCTGCCGGCAAGAGCTTGGGCCCCTATGGAGTCAGGCAAGTCAAGCAACGAGCGGAGCAGCGAAGCTGCTAGCGCACAAGCCGCCGGGCACTCTTCTCAGTCTGCTGCCCCTGTAGCAAGAGGGCCTTGGTGCTGAAAGCCCCTTACCTTATAGCAATAGTAGCCAAAGGGGCCCGCAGGGCTACTATTGCTATAAGGGGCGTGTGCGCTTGCTCACCAGCTTGCTGCTCGCTTCGGACCGATCTGCGCCTTGATCTCCCCGGCCATGAATCAAAGATTCCGAAAGGTGAGCAGGGCCGTGCCTTGAAGGAAACGGCAAAACGAGGTTGCTTGCTCCCCTAATTGCAATTAAACTCAGCCTCCTTATCAGAACGTTCCTTCCGCAACGCAAGTCCGATATGTTTCGTTGCAGTCAAGGATTAGTTCGATCCATTAGGTTCTTCGAAAAGTTTGGAAAAGAAACGATTAACAAAAAAAGATCTTTGATTACGATTAAAAGGAACAATCTCAAATAGACCAAGATCAAATTTCGGATCATTTCTTGGTGAACATGATCAGCCATAATCTCTTCGATCCCTACATTTATGTGCAAGAATAAAGAGAGATTAGGTAGGGAAGTATATACTTTTTTTGAAATGCTAATCAAAGGGGGTGGGAAAGCTGCAGTAATTCTTTGGAAAAGCCCGGTTCTCTTTGTCTTCGAGCTTTCATTCCTCAATCCACTTATTCGTTCTTTCATATACCTCCCCACCAATAGATAGAGACAAATGGGAATAACCGAACCACGTCTACAAAATGCCAGTACCATGCAGCTGCTTCAAAGCCAACGTGATGCTCCTTGGTCAGATGACCAAGATATTGGCGAATACCACATATGATCGAGAAAAGAGTACCTATAATCACATGAAAACCATGAAAGCCAGTTGCTAAGAAAAAGGTAGAACCATAAATACTATCCGAAATAGTGGAGGGTGCTTGGTAATATTCCATTCCTTGAAAGCCTGTGGATACTAGAGCCAGTGAAACGGTAGCTACTAAAGCGTAAACTGCTCGTTTTTCCTTTCCTGCGAGTATAGCATGATGAGCCCAAGTTACGGCAGCGGAGGATGAGGGGGGAATAGTGGTATTAAGAAAAGGGATTTCCCGAGGATCTAAAACCCCAATCCCTTTTGGGGGCCAAAGACCTCCGATCTCTACCGTAGGTGCCAAAGAAGAATGAGAAGAAGCCCAAAAAAGAGCAAAAAAGAACATAACCTCCGAAACGATGAACGGAATAGAACCATATCGAGGTCCTAATTGTACGACTTTGGTATGATGTCCTTCGAACGTGGATTCACGTAGAACATCGCGCCACCATACGAACATGGTATATAGGATAAATATCAGGCCCAAACTGAGAAGTGTTGCACCCCCTTGAAATGGGTGCATGTACATCACACCTCCTACGGTTGTTGCTAAAGCTCCGAGTGAACCCGAAATAGGCCATGGACTTGGATCTACCAAATGATAAGAATGTTTCTGAGATTCCATCATAAACCACAAAGTCCCGGTTGTATGTAAACCCCCCCTTCACCCCCACCCCCTCAAGTGGTAAAGAAGGGCGGGGTCTAAATTTCTTTCTATCTGACAGGACAAACTTTTAGGAAGGAAGGGATGGTTCTTTCATTGCATTGAGAAAAGTGTGACTAGAAAAAGATCTCTCTATGACTTTGAGAAGAAAATCGCGTTGGTTTGACCGACGAACTACGTGGGAAAATGGACCTTCTTTCTTTGCTTTCTTTGATTTGTAGCAAGCATTTTTCTCACAATTCAGTCCGGAAAAGGAAAACTTGCCGGTCGCGGATTAGTTCGTTCTGCGCCGCCGGCGGCCCGCGAAAACGCGCAGGTTGATCTCTCTGGTTGAGGCTGCATTCATTTATTCAACTTGACACGTGGGAAGGGCTGACTGTCCTAGTGGCTCGGCTTGGTCTCGCTCCCGCACGCCTGGACGATTGATTTGATTGAGAATCTCGAGAACCTTTCTGAACGTCCGTCTTCGCGGGGCGATTTGAAAAGGAGCCCAAAGTAGTGCCTTCCATTCCACTATTCTGATCGAGAAAGATTCTCTTCCGAACGACCAAGTAATAATGAGATTAAAAAACGATGCTTCCTTGGCCGTGTGGAACATGGATTAGCATTATGTCATTCCTACAAGTGATCCCCCATCCTGGACTGGAAGAAGTGCTATATGAGGACTTCGAGATCAAATATATAATGTGTCTTTCCATTCCTCGTGAGCAACTTATTTCGGAGAAAGAAGAGAGAAAAGTGATTTTCCTCCTTTTTCCCAATAAGTCGACGGCGTTACACCATTGGGATACTTCGAATAAACTTGAGTACATATAGGATACACCGGTGCTAAAACCTTTTCTCGAGATATCTTCCAAACTGTTGGGGTCCTTGCGGAGGATGTTGTTGACCCGGTGTGAAACCAGTTGGTTCCGTAGTTTGAGAATTCTGCTGATCCCAAGTACTCCATCTCCATCATTGCATATGGGAATATAAAAAGTAAAGAGGAGAAGGCATGACCAGAAGAATTGTGTGAAATAAGTGAATTTATCCAGTTGAGGCATTATTGAATCCGAGAAAATGAATCTCTCCAGACAGCAAGCACTTGGGCCCCAGCAGTGCGCTAGCGGCAAGTCCTTCCTGTACAATGTACAAGTTGTGCAGAACAGAACTACACGAAAACAAAGGTTGTTTGTTGGTTCTTAACCAGCGGAAAGCTAAAAGGAAAGAAAGATGCACGCACAAACACAAATAAGGGCGAAAAGAGATGCCGCCTCGCTCATGAAGCACTACTTTGGCGGAGCCAATCCTTGTATATATTATATATACGCAAAATCTCTCATTTGGAACTTCTTCATGACTTCTTCTTTTTATTTTATTCAATTAATTCTTCTTTCTTTTTGAGATACTGTTTAAGCTTCTCTTGGTACTTTAAGCGAGATTTCCAGCTGATCGATCTTTTTCATAGGGATTAGGGGGAGCAATCAAACGGCTGCGCTAACGCGAGGGTTGGTGTGGCCATGCGGGCCGTTGCTTGTTGGCTCCGAACTATTTCGGTTTGGTTTTGTGTCATACTAAAAAGATCGGTCTTATCAAATAAGGGATCAAACCGCTTAAAGTGTTCGAACTAGTCATTAATAGTCGGCTTCATTGGTACCCTTTCGGTATGCGTTGCGAACACTTTCATTTTTAGCGTCTCATCTTCTCTGGAGAAGCGAAAATAGAACGGAATCGAATCAATGGTCCAACTACAGAACTTCTTCTTTTTCATTACTTCCATGGTCGTGCCTCGTGGCACGGCAGCACCCGTACTATTGAAATGGTTCGTCAGTAGAGATGTTCCCACAGGTGCCCCTTCTTCCAATGGTACTATAATTCCTATTCCTATCCCTGAATTCCCTTTTTTGGTCTATCTACATTCCAGGAAATTCATACGCTCCATGGACAGAGCCAAAAGTGGAGTGTTGGTCAGAGCAAGTCGCCCTATTCTATTCCCAGACATAATTGGGAGAAGCTCATCCGAAACTAGAGCTAGAAACGCTTCATTTCGTTTCGTTCCCCTTCTGAATTTCCTTCTTCTCGAATCCATGGGGGACTTGTCATATTTCTCATCTTTCTGCGGTGTGCTCTGTTTACTATTCTTTCGTACTCTCTTCTCTTTACCACGCGATAGGTCAGCGAAGCGTGAGCGGGCGCGGAGAAGGAAACGCCAAACACTTCGGCCTAACGGGAATGAGCAACGACGAAATGACAAGATGAGGTGCCCCGGGCACCCCCATTTAGAAAGAAGGGTCGAAGGTTTTGGGCCTGTAGCTTTCCCCGTCCCCCCTTCCTCGGGTGGTGCTTGTGTGGGGGGTGTGCCACAAGAAATCGGGCTTGAAGCTCTCGCCTTACCAACGAGCCGACTGCTGATGGCTGTTGGTCACGACTACTACCAAAAAGCTCCAATGAGGATTCATATTTCACATGGAGGAGTGTGCATCTTTATGTTGGGTGTTCTTCTGTCGTGCGACCCGGCGGCTTATGTGCGACCTGTGGCCCACGCCTCCCATTTGTTCAGGGCGGGCGGCGTGAACTCTGATTCAATCCGGGTATTCAATCCCGCCGCTGAGATGCTCAGTTGACTCCTTAACCTTGATAGGAAGATGGCTTATTCCTAAATTCGTGCATAAGGTAAGGAACTTTGGATGAACTAATGCGAATGGGTGTAAGCCTCGCAGCTCGGAAACACCCAGTGCTGACCACACTGAGAGAGACGAAAGCGCAGGTAACGCCAGTTGGCGAAGTGGCGTTAAGCATCCCTAGCGGTACGAAAAGAGAGGTCGTGATGATATCATCTACGTCCGTACCGCTCCTCGTGGAGTAGATCCCGCATCCAACCAACCCTTTGACCAGGGAACGGGAGAATTCCCACTACCGCAGGCAGGCCAGCCGGGCCGTGAGCGCGGTGGGAACGGGCTTCCCAAAAAGCCAGCCCGGGCCGGGGTCAGCATAGAATGAAGGGGACGGCCCTAATGTTGTGTTGGCAAAGCCAACTTCAAGTGTTGCGGGCGGAGAAAAGCGGACGTGGGGACTCGGGTCGGGGCGCAGCGTAACTAAGAGAGCCATTCCATTTAGGGCGAGACAGAATGGGCTGCAAGTGCCTTAGGGCTTGTGCGCTAGCGGTCTGGTGTCCGAGCCGATTGGTCAGACGACGACTACTTTACAATTTAGATTAGTATTAGCCGCCTATCCCGGAATGGAATGGGATGGAATAGAAAGAACGCGAAGCGCTAGCGCTATAGGGTCGGTTTTTTTGGGGGGGCGGAGCTTGTGAAGAAGCAAGCGGAGCCCCGTTTCCTGTCCGTCCCGACCGGCAGCTGCTGGGTCGGACCATCTCTCCTAAACTTCCCCCGGTCTTCGGCCCGAGCTGTATGAGGCAGAAACTCGTCCCACGTACGGTTCGGAGGCCGAGCCCCACCCCAGCTGTAATGGTGCGGCTTAGGTCAACTAACACGAAGAAGATACAGTTCACTCAACGATTGCCTTTGGGTTCCGAACTCCATATGGGGAAGGAGCGTTGTTGTTTGCGAGGTCTCGATCATTTACATGGACCCACTTCTCATTCCATTTGTGGGAATTTGATGATCTATTTTCCGTCCCTAACGAACGATCGGCTCATGTTTGAGCATGATTCAGCACTTCGTGCCGACCTGTTGCCAATAAACTTTCCGGCCTCATATGAGAATGGAAAACTGGAGCATTTTCTGCATCGGTGGATGAAGAATCGCTTTCATAAGAATTTCTGGTTGACCATGTTCCCAGAAAAAAGATACTTTTTTTCCATTCGAGAAACGACGAGCACGACTGAAGTGGCTATACATACAAATCCATTTACGGATCTATATGCTCCGATTGGAACTGGAAGTTCCAGAACAGGCGGCTGGTATACCACCATAATGTTTCTGCCTTTTCTTTTTTGTATTCGGATAGGATTTCTGTTGGCTTCGTCGTCCGGCTCGCGTAGTTTGTTACGTCAGCTCCAAAAGGATAAGTTGCATTGGAATCGAGAAAGTCAAGTGGAGTTCATAATTGCATAAAAGGAGTCAAAGTAGTGGAAAGGCGCGTCGAGGCACTTCTTCGACGTTTCCCGTCCGCCCGGCCCGTTCTGAAGAATTCATGGGCCGGCAGGCGGGCGAGACAGAATGGGCGGGCACAGCGCACACGCCCCTTGTAGTAAGAGGCGCCGTAGGCTCTCTTACTACAAGGGGCTGCGCACCTTTACTACAGAGGCGCCGTAGGCTCTCTTACTACAAGGGGCTGCGCACCTTTACTACAGAGGAGGCCTATTTGACTGCAGGGGCCTTCTTTTGAAGCTTGCTGGGATAGACTAGCTCTACTTGCAAAAGGGAAGAAACAACCTCAAGGAAACCTATCATAGCCACTCCACTCCTTGCTAGGTCCTGCTTGCTAATCGACAATACAACTCGCTATTGAAAAGCACCTATTTCCCAACCAAGAAAATTGACTCTTCCTTGTGTAGCTCAACGCTATGAAGTGAAGTGAAGCACCTTCTCTCTTGAGGTGAAGAACAACTTCTACTAGCTCTACTACTTGTAGGTGAGGAACAACTCCTAGCTCTACGTATAGGAGTAGGGAATCAACAAGCTCAAGGGGAAACCTCTCAAAGGAAACTACTTGCAATGTCAGTAAGCTACCATTTCTGCTGTTCTGGGATTGTCGAGCTAAGCATAAATAAAACAGGATAAGTCCCCGTATAAGAGCGTTTAGAGGCCTTTAAGAACCTTTTCTCGCTATAGCTTGAGGTCAAAATCTTTGTATACAACTCCGAGAGGGTTAGACACTAAAGAGATGCTACTCGTTAAATAGTTAGCTCTTTACTCGTCAGATGGTTGGCTCTTTATTCAGGTGCTCTTCTGTCTTCAGGTGGCTACTGCTTAGTTAGCTCTGTATTGAGCTTGTCTTGCTTCTTATAGCTAATCCCTCTAGGCAAGTGAGAAGAGAACAGCTATACTACCTTAGCGGAGGAACTGCCTCTACTGCTTGACCTACTGTACTGCTTTTCACCGCTTTTCTTTTGCGTAGCTCCTTAAAAGCACTTCTCTTTGTAGCTTTGTCTCTTTCTAGCTCTACTACCGCTAGGGAAAGGAAGAGAGAACAGCTACAGCCCTACCACTGCTACGGAACTGCTCTCTGTGCACTGCTTTCAGTGTACTGCTTTGCTCGCTCTATTGTTGGGTTTTTTAGGCTAATAGTTTCATTTCCCCTCTTACTACAAGGTGCGTAGCCTCTTTACTACAGAGAGCCGTAGGCGCCTATTACTACTTGGGGCTTGTGCGCTAGAAGTGTGCGAAAGCCCCTGAATGAAGAATAGCTTGTCCTCCTCGGCAAACTAACAAAGGCTTTTTTTTATATCCAGCATCAATAACGACTTGATTTACATTCATCTCGCACCGCACCGGCTTCAGATTGAACAGTGCCTGCAAAACCCATCCAGGACACGTTGCCAGGCATGAACTGTGCCTTCAGCTCGGCCTTCAACTCCTGCCATGACCGGATTGAACAGCGGCCACAGTCCATCTCTTCGACTTTGGTTTTCCACCATAGCTTTGCGTCCGCATCGAGGTACATTGCAGCCATCTGCGCCTTAGCCTCCTCGCTCAAACGCAGCATCGACAGGTATGGCTCCATGTCCCAGAGCCCCTTTCCTTTTAGCACCTGAGCGTCTCTGGTCCCGGTGTACACTCTCGGCTCTGGCACCCTGACTTGCTTGTTGGCCTGAATCATTTGCGCCATGACTGATCGCCCTCCTCAGCACAGCAACCTCCTCTGCCAGGTGTGCCATCTGAGTCAAAGGAATTATACAATTTCTGTTTTTTTTTAATGTCTTGCTATTAGTGTTCACGTAGTGCTATAATTTAGAGTCTAAGGGCTCACATCTACTCTGGTCACTGTAGGAATTAGGAGCGCACATCCAGTCCGTCCGTCCAGATAGTACTAAGGAACTCACTTACTACTACTAGGGGCGACCATCTATCTGAGACTAAGGTAAGGCTACCGCTACCTTAGATCCACGCCTTTCTTTGAACCATGGCTACCTTAAAACTACTAAGGAAAGGCCTTCGTATATATTCAAATTTCTTTCTTTATATATAAATTCAGTTATCACGTAGTTAAGGCGAACGAACACAGAAAGCATAAGTTAGCGTGGTTTTTTCTTGTTAAAGGAGAGAAGAGAGAGGCGGAAAGTAGCCTCGAGTGATATCAGGCCGAGAAACATTGGGTTTGTGTGAAGCCTAGTGGTGCTCCGAGAGTTTCTTTTCATCTATCTATCTCGAACGCAACACCTATCCTGCCTGATCAATGTCATTCTCATCCTCAATATCATATGGGCTGGCTGCTTTCTCATTTCTGCGCCCGGACCGGAAGTCTCGCAAGCAAGATAGATCACCAACGAGGAATCGCGTATATATAAGAAGAAGAACGGACCCAGTGAGCGGAGCCCTGACCTACGGATTGAGCCCGCGTAAGCTAGCGCACAAGCCCTAAGGCCCCCCAAGCCATAAAGGCGCGAAAGCCCACTTGCTGCCATGCGCACATGCCCCTCTCGCGCGTCAAGCTCTATTGCTACAGGGCTATGCACCTGACGCGCGCCTCACGGCTCTATTGCTACAGGGCTACGCACCTGACGCGCGCTTCTCGCCCCCCGCATGGCCACACCAACCCTCGCCTAAGGTAATGCGCTTATCGCACTCTTGCTATCAGGTAGAAAGCCTCAAGCCTACAATCGCAATAGGAGCGTCAAGCATTACTGACGTCCCTTTACGCACGCGTCAAAAGCTTGCCCTATTGTTATAAGCGCCCCTTTAAAGCGCGCTTCTCGCTTGCCCGCATGGCCACACCAACCCTCGCCCAAGGTAGCACGCTTCAAGCCTGCCCTATTGTTATAAGGCGCTTGATAGGTGCGCTTCTCGCTCTATTGCTACTTTGGGCCCGCTTTGGTTGGGCTCCTTTACGCAATAGGGCTATAAAGCGCCTTTACGCGGCCTCTGCTGCCACCGAACCAGCAGTGTGCCACTATTGCTATAAGGTGCCTAAAGGGCCCAAAATCGAAAGAGGGCCTTGGGGCACTCTAAGCACACGCCCGCGGGCGTGTGCGAAGTGTGCGTATGGCAGCAAGTGCCCCCTATTACTACTTGGTGCTCCGCCCCTTGTAGTAAGAGAGCCTACGGCGCCTATTACTACTTGGTGCTCCGCCCCTAGTATACAGAGAGCCTACGGCGCCTATTACTACTTGGGGCTTGTGCGCTAGTCTAAGGCGCGCGCATCCCAGCTGGAACAGGATAGTAAGTCGAATGTTGGGTTCCGTACGACGGGTCTTTAGTTCCTTGAACAGTCTTTTCCCGGACTAGCAGTTGTATGTCCTCCATTAGAGAAGACCTAAAACAACTGCACCCCATTCCAATTGGGGTTTCGTTTAAATAAGCCCCGCTTACTAAGCTAAGGGGCCCCTCTCTGATAAGGAATAAAGCGAAAGAATCTCAATTTGACGACAAATCCGGTCCGATGGCTGTTCTCCACTAACCACAAGGATATAGGGACTCTCTATTTCATCTTCGGTGCCATTGCTGGAGTGATGGGCACATGCTTCTCAGTACTGATTCGTATGGAATTAGCACGACCCGGCGATCAAATTCTTGGTGGGAATCATCAACTTTATAATGTTTTAATAACGGCTCACGCCTTTTTAATGATCTTTTTTATGGTTATGCCGGCTATGATAGGTGGATCTGGTAATTGGTCTGTTCCGATTCTGATAGGTGCACCTGACATGGCATTTCCACGATCAAATAATATTTCATTCTGGTTGTTGCCACCAAGTCTCTTGCTCCTATTAAGCCCAGCCTTAGTAGAAGTGGGTAGCGGCACTGGGTGGACGGTCTATCCGCCCTTAAGTGGTATTACCAGCCATTCTGGAGGAGCAGTTGATTCAGCAATTTCTAGTCCTCATCTATCAGGTGTTTCATCAATTTTAGGTTCTATCAATTTTATAACAACTATTTCCAACATGCGTGGACCTGGAATGACTATGCATAGATCACCCCTCTTTGTGTGGTCCGTTCTAGTGACAGCATTCCTACTTTTATTATCACTTCCGGTACTGGCAGGGGCAATTACCATGTTATTAACCGATCGAAACTTTAATACAACCTTTTCTGATCCCGCAGGAGGGGGAGACCCCATATTATACCAGCATCTCTTTTGGTTCTTCGGTCATCCAGAGGTGTATATTCCCATTCTGCCTGGATCCGGTATCATAAGTCATATCGTATCGACTTTTTCGGGAAAACCGGTCTTCGGGTATCTAGGCATGGTTTATGCCATGATCAGTATAGGTGTTCCTGGATTTCTTGTTCGGGCTCATCATATGTTTACTGTGGGCTTAGACGTTGATACGCGTGCCTACTTCACCGCAGCTACCATGATCATAGCTGTCCCCACAGGAATCAAAATCTTTAGTTGGATCGCTACCATGTGGGGAGGTTCAATACAATACAAAACACCCATGTTATTTGCTGTAGGGTTCATCTTTTTGTTCACCATAGGAGGACTCACTGGAATAGTCCCGGCAAATTCTGGGCTAGACATTGCTCTACATGATACTTATTATGTGGTTGCACATTTCCATTATGTACTTTCTATGGGAGCCGTTTTTGCTTTATTTGCAGGATTTCACTATTGGGTGGGTAAAATCTTTGGTCGGACATACCCTGAAACTTTAGGTCAAATCCATTTTTGGATCACTTTTTTCGGGGTTAATCCGACCCTCTTTCCCATGCATTTCTTAGGGCTTTCGGGTATGCCACGTCGCATTCCAGATTATCCAGATGCTTACGCTGGATGGAATGCCCTTAGCAGTTCTGGCCCTTATATATCCGTAGTTGGGATTCGTCGTTTCTTCGTGGTCGTAACAATCACTTCAAGCAGTGGAAACAACAAAAGATGTGCTCCAAGTCCTTGGGCTGTTGAACAGAATCCAACCACACCGGAATGGATGGTACAAAGTCCTCCAGCTTTTCATACTTTTGGAGAACTTCCAGCTATCAAGGAGACGAAAAGCTATGTGAAGTAAAAGAAGAAAAAAAGGTCGCCGACTGCTACTAAGAACCTAACAGAACTTTTCAAAATGTGGGTTCTAAAACAACTTGTGTAGGTCGGGGTTGAGAATTGGGGGGCCGGCCGCGTTGCTTCGCTTCATTAATGAAAGAAGTTCGCCGAGGCCCTCCGTTTTCGGTATTACGCTATCCTTGGTTACGATGTTGTCATCGGGGACAGCGAGGTCGCTCGAGAATACGCTCATTGTCTTTCCGGGTTAAGATTTCGGAAGAGAAATCCCTCATTTCGGAGACAGGGGCGTTTGAGTTCGCTAAGAGGTTCCGCGTTAGGTTAGGGCAGGGACGGTGGATTTCTCTCCTGTTTCATGCCGAGCGTTGTTGACATCTCGGATGACTATAGGTTTGCTTTGTCTGAGCGAGAAGTATCAAATAATCCAATTTTTGACTGAGATTAGTAATACTAAGAATTTCAATATTAGATTAGGGAGCCCTCGTATCAGCCATACTGAGTAAAGCAGTACAGTACCTATTCCTCCGATACTTAAGCTAGAAGAGAATTCTTAAGAGCAACCCGGAGTTGCAGCACCGAATCGCATGTCCATTCAAGTCCGGTCAAAGAGATTCATACCTCCACCTCTTCAATCGGAATCTCCGGTATGAAAGTTTACCTGCCGGGGTCAGCTCGCATTCCTACTTCACGGGATATCTACATTCCACAACTCTATCCTTAGCAAGATAGTATCCATCCACCTCCAAGACACCGGTCGTGGAGACTGCTATCCGGGAATAACCAGTTCTTATATCGTATCGAGGAGTTGGCGAGAGATTAGTACTTGACGAGTGGATGTCATCTCCTATCTCCTACCGCTGATTGAACGCTTCCCCGCTCCACCTGAACCGGCGACAGAATCGGACTAAGATAAGACTAAGCAAGATCCTTCCCTCCGGATGGGTAGGAGATCAATAGCCGGTGAAAGACATCTCTTGCTGAGCGAGGAGTTTTCATCCCCGCCTTTCGGTGAAGTGCTTTTTGAATCCAAAGATAAGAGACTGTTCGATGCGACCCGGGAATACCAACCGGAAAGAAGTGATGAATGACGCAATGTTCCCACTTATCCCGGGAACTTATTCCCCTTTCCGCCCATCTATTGAGATTCCTGATAACCTTATCAGTCGAGTCACCCCTCCTTTCATACCTGACTAGCTGATGACTATTGGTCAAACCAGCCTTCCCTCCCCTAGCTGGATATCCTTTACTGCATCTCCTAAGAGCTGATGACGGAATGGACCACTCACCCTTATTCCTTGACCTCATATCGATATGTATAATATAATAGACAAAAACCCAGTATTTTGAGCATAAAGGCAAGGCTCGATTCCTGGCCAGTATCAGATTCCCTCGGCATATCGGTGGGTGGCCGTGATGATGACCTACTCCTTTTGGAATGAATCCCTCGCTTTCTGTGGATCGACTCGCTACTGAATGATTGCCCTCTAATCCAAGAGCCTCTATTCCTACCCGAAAGATATCCTACTTTTCAAGTTGGCCTGGAACCAGCTGCTGATGCGGTTATATAGCCAGCATTTCAGGCATTATTTGAATAAGCCGGCCCAGACGAGGAAACAAGAAGTTCTGGTCCTGGTCCTGTTAGTACAAATAGGCTGTTAGCCAGAATAGGGTAACCACAGACAGAGAACAAGCTGGGGAAGGCGACGGTTTAGAATCCACATGGGTCAAAAGGAAGGCAAGGCAAGGGAAGGCTAGAGCTGACAAGCGAATACCTGCTTCCCGTGGCGAGCATAAACCTTTGGCTCGTTGGTTCATACTAAATCTGACTTCTTCCGGTTCGACTTGATGAACAACAGCAACCGGTCCTTTACCGTAGTCCCTGACCTTTGAAAGCCGACGTGCCCTCCTCCGTTCACTAACTTCCTCTCCTCTGAAGAATAGGAACAGCAGCTGGTTATGGAACAAAGTCATGCGGTGTTTCGCTCGGCTGGAGCGAGCTCACACCCCACCCAGTAGCAAGCTCTATTCTGTTTGAGTGGATCCTGCCTTTGCTCCGAATGTGGGAAGTTTTGAAAGAAATGCGCATTTGTCTCATTGTATGTACTCGCTTTTAGTATGTATGCTCTGCCCTAACTGAGATGAGGATGGAGGGCCGTACTCTTCCGTACTCAAATTTAGGCGGGCTATGGGATACGAGCCCATTCATATAGTGGAGTAGCTAATAGGGTTGATAGGCAAATCTTTCATTCGTTAAGGTTCTCTAAGTGAGTTAACTACCTGGTCGAAGAGCTACACATGCTGCTCCCCTTTCTTTTGTTTGACATCGACAAGTTTCATCCTATTTGAGAATGTTACAGAAAATCATCAACGAAAGCAGGTTCAATGCAATTGAAGGTTTCCACAGCTTCAACATCCTGGACATAGCATGGTAAAGGATTGGCCTATCCTGGAATGGGCAGCTGGACCTATTATTATGTTAATTCTTTGACCCACATGAGCTAAGCGAAGCGCTTACTCTCCCTCGCTACCCAAAGGGAAACCTAGCGCCTATCAGCTTGATACTTGCATTGGAGAAGCTAGCGCCTCACGAGTACAAGCTAACTATAAAGTTTTCCGATTTGCTCTTTCTCCTTTGTTGAAAAACTCAATCTGGTGATCGAGAATAACTAAATTGGGCAAGGCTTTACAAATGAACTGTAAAAGCTTGTAGAGGTAGGTTGTGACTACTCGATGATCTGTATTCCTTTCTTTGTCTCGTCTTAGAGACAGGCTTTTTGATATATGAAATAGTTTCATGAAATGGCTCTATATATCGGGTAGGGCGCATTGGTTAACAGA
>NW_027182192.1:167500-170000 GCF_029961685.1 Aristolochia californica | reverse complement strand
CCACCCATGCACACTCGCCTGGGCTGCTGGTCACATGCGTCGCTCATAGGCATTTTGCAGGCCAGCACCGGCGGATGCACGGGTCAAGCGGGACGGGACGAGCGCAGGGCTTGCTTTTGGCGGCACACGAAAACACGAACCCGAAAAAGGCGAAAAAGGGACATACACACTGGCGACACGCACGCCCGTTTCGCCTGCCACCCGTGCACACTCGCCTGGGCTGCTGGTCACGTGCGTCGCTCACAGGCATTTTGCAGGCCAGCACCGGCGGATGCACGGGTCAAGCGGGACGGGACGAGCGCAGGGCTTGCTTTTGGCGGCACACGAAAACACGAACCCGAAAAAGGCGAAAAAGGGACACACGGACAGGCGACACGAAAAAAAAGGGGTCGCCCTACCTAGGTGGGCGCAAAAACCCCGTCGGCCAGGAGGTTTCGCCAAAGTGTCTGTACTGTCACACAGGGTCAATAGCACGGGCATGGCCGGCCGCCGCACGTGCAGCGGCTTACGGACGCACGGTTCGGCGGCACAGGTGCCTGGCGGCTTTAGCACCTTGGGGTGGACAGGCCTGGCGGCAAGGGGGGCTAGGCACCTTGCTGCCAGCCGGCAATGGTGCACGGGGCGGGGCGCCACACAAACACGAAAGAGGGACAAGAGCGGGGCGATGGTCCACAGAGACGAGCCATGCACGGGGCCCGTGATCGCCGACACACGCGAACGCGGACGCGGACAAGGACAAGGACGCGACGCGCGGCGCGCGTGCGAGGTCAAGAGGGGCGCGCGCACGAAAACGCGAAAAAAGGGGCTAGCGGCCGAGAAACGCGAAAAAAACCGGGTCACCTACCTAGCCGAACGCCTAAAATCGCTTCGGGCAGGAGGTTTCGCCAAAGTGTCTGTACTGTCACACGGTCCGTACGCGCGCAACCCCATCGCGCGCCAGCACCCCTTCCTGGGGGCGCCCGCCCGCCAGGCGCCTGGCGCCCCACGCGCGCGCGCCCGGCGCCTGGCGCCTTGCCCCCCACGCGCGCCCGGCGCCTGGCGCCTGGCGCCTCGCCCCCCACGCGCGCGCCCGGCGCCTGGCGCCTTGCCCCCCACGCGCGCCCGGCGCCTGGCGCCTGGCGCCTCGCCCCCCACGCGCGCGCGCGCGTGGCGCCTTGCGCCTCGCCCCCCACGCGCGCGCGCGCGTGGCGCCTTGCGCCTGGCGCCTTGCCTCCGCGCGTGCCTGGCGCCTGGCGCCTTGCCCCCCACGCGCCTGGGCGCCTCTTTTCCGCCTGGGCGCCCTGGCACCTTTCCGCCTGGGCGCCTGTTTTCCGCCTTGGCGCCCTGGCGCCTTTTCGCGTGGGCGCCTCTTTTCCGCCTGGGCGCCATGGCGCCTTTCGGCCTGGGCGACTCTTTTTCGCCTGGGCACCTCTTTTCCGCCTGGGCGCCTCTTTTCCGCCTGGCCAGGGCGCCTCTTTTCCGCCTGGGCGCCATGGCGCCTTTCTGCCTGGGCGCCTCTTTTTCGCCTGGGCGCCTCTTTTCTGCCTGGGCGCCCTGGCGCCTTTTCGCCTGGGCGCCTCTTTCCCACCTGGGCGCCCTGGCGCCTCTTCGCCTGGGCGCCCTGGCGCCTTTTCGCCTGGGCGCCTCTTTTGGCGCCTGGGCGCCTACGCCAGGGCGCCTCTTTTCCGCCTGGGCGCCTCTTTTTCGCCTGGGCGCCTCTTTTCCGCCTGGGTGCCCTGGCGCCATTCCGCCTGGGCGCCTCTTTTCCGCCTGGGCGCCCTGGCGCCTTTTCGCCTGGGTGCCTCTTTTGGCGCCTGGGCGCCTACGCCAGGGCGCCTCTTTTCCGCCAGGGCGCCTCTTTTTCGCCTGGGCGCCTCTTTTCCGCCTGGGCGCCCTGGCGCCTTTTCGCCTGGCGCCTCTTTTGGCGCCTGGGCGCCTACGCCAGGGCGCCTCTTTTCCGCCTGGGCGCCTCTTTTCCGCCTGGGTGCCCTGGCGCCATTCCGCCTGGGCGCCTCTTTTCCGCCTGGGCGCCCTGGCGCCTTTTCGCCTGGGTGCCTCTTTTGGCGCATGGGCGCCTACGCCAGGGCGCCTCTTTTCCGCCTGGGCGCCCTGGCGCCTTTCCGCCTGGGCGCCTCTTTTTCGCCTGGGCGCCTCTTTTCCGCCTGGGCGCCCTGGCGCCATTCCGCCTGGGCGCCTCTTTTCCGCCTGGGCGCCCTGGCGCCTTTTCGCCTGGCGCCTCTTTTGGCGCCTGGGCGCCTACGCCAGGGCGCCTCTTTTCCGCCTGGGCGCCTCTTTTTCGCCTGGGCGCCTCTTTTCCGCCTGGGCGCCCTGGCGCCATTCCGCCTGGGCGCCTCTTTTCCGCCTGGGCGCCCTGGCGCCTTTTCGCCTGGCGCCTCTTTTGGCGCCTGGGCGCCTACGCCAGGGCGCCTCTTTTCCGCCTGGGCGCCCTGGCGCCTTTCCGCCTGGGCGCCTCTTTTTCGCCTGGGCGCCTCTTTTTCGCCTGGGCGCCTCGTTTCCGCCT
>NW_027182192.1:115000-117500 GCF_029961685.1 Aristolochia californica | reverse complement strand
GCCAGCACCGGCGGATGCACGGGTCAAGCGGGACGGGACGAGCGCAAGGCTTGCTTTTGGTGGCACACGAAAACACGAACCCGAAAAAGGGACATACGCACTGGCGACACGCGCGCCCGTTTCGCCTGCCACCCATGCACACTCGCCTGGGCTGCTGGTCACATGCGTCGCTCATAGGCATTTTGCAGGCCAGCACCGGCGGATGCACGGGTCAAGCGGGACGGGACGAGCGCAGGGCTTGCTTTTGGCGGCACACGAAAACACGAACCCGAAAAAGGCGAAAAAGGGACATACACACTGGCGACACGCACGCCCGTTTCGCCTGCCACCCGTGCACACTCGCCTGGGCTGCTGGTCACGTGCGTCGCTCACAGGCATTTTGCAGGCCAGCACCGGCGGATGCACGGGTCAAGCGGGACGGGACGAGCGCAGGGCTTGCTTTTGGCGGCACACGAAAACACGAACCCGAAAAAGGCGAAAAAGGGACACACGGACAGGCGACACGAAAAAAAAGGGGTCGCCCTACCTAGGTGGGCGCAAAAACCCCGTCGGCCAGGAGGTTTCGCCAAAGTGTCTGTACTGTCACACAGGGTCAATAGCACGGGCATGGCCGGCCGCCGCACGTGCAGCGGCTTACGGACGCACGGTTCGGCGGCACAGGTGCCTGGCGGCTTTAGCACCTTGGGGTGGACAGGCCTGGCGGCAAGGGGGGCTAGGCACCTTGCTGCCAGCCGGCAATGGTGCACGGGGCGGGGCGCCACACAAACACGAAAGAGGGACAAGAGCGGGGCGATGGTCCACAGAGACGAGCCATGCACGGGGCCCGTGATCGCCGACACACGCGAACGCGGACGCGGACAAGGACAAGGACGCGACGCGCGGCGCGCGTGCGAGGTCAAGAGGGGCGCGCGCACGAAAACGCGAAAAAAGGGGCTAGCGGCCGAGAAACGCGAAAAAAACCGGGTCACCTACCTAGCCGAACGCCTAAAATCGCTTCGGGCAGGAGGTTTCGCCAAAGTGTCTGTACTGTCACACGGTCCGTACGGGCGCAACCCCATCGCGCGCCAGCACCCCTTCCTGGGGGCGCCCGCCCGCCAGGCGCCTGGCGCCCCACGCGCGCGCGCCCGGCGCCTGGCGCCTTGCCCCCCACGCGCGCCCGGCGCCTGGCGCCTGGCGCCTCGCCCCCCACGCGCGCGCCCGGCGCCTGGCGCCTTGCCCCCCACGCGCGCCCGGCGCCTGGCGCCTGGCGCCTCGCCCCCCACGCGCGCGCGCGCGTGGCGCCTTGCGCCTCGCCCCCCACGCGCGCGCGCGCGTGGCGCCTTGCGCCTGGCGCCTTGCCTCCGCGCGTGCCTGGCGCCTGGCGCCTTGCCCCCCACGCGCCTGGGCGCCTCTTTTCCGCCTGGGCGCCCTGGCACCTTTCCGCCTGGGCGCCTGTTTTCCGCCTTGGCGCCCTGGCGCCTTTTCGCGTGGGCGCCTCTTTTCCGCCTGGGCGCCATGGCGCCTTTCGGCCTGGGCGACTCTTTTTCGCCTGGGCACCTCTTTTCCGCCTGGGCGCCTCTTTTCCGCCTGGCCAGGGCGCCTCTTTTCCGCCTGGGCGCCATGGCGCCTTTCTGCCTGGGCGCCTCTTTTTCGCCTGGGCGCCTCTTTTCTGCCTGGGCGCCCTGGCGCCTTTTCGCCTGGGCGCCTCTTTCCCACCTGGGCGCCCTGGCGCCTCTTCGCCTGGGCGCCCTGGCGCCTTTTCGCCTGGGCGCCTCTTTTGGCGCCTGGGCGCCTACGCCAGGGCGCCTCTTTTCCGCCTGGGCGCCTCTTTTTCGCCTGGGCGCCTCTTTTCCGCCTGGGTGCCCTGGCGCCATTCCGCCTGGGCGCCTCTTTTCCGCCTGGGCGCCCTGGCGCCTTTTCGCCTGGGTGCCTCTTTTGGCGCCTGGGCACCTACGCCAGGGCGCCTCTTTTCCGCCAGGGCGCCTCTTTTTCGCCTGGGCGCCTCTTTTCCGCCTGGGCGCCCTGGCGCCTTTTCGCCTGGCGCCTCTTTTGGCGCCTGGGCGCCTACGCCAGGGCGCCTCTTTTCCGCCTGGGCGCCTCTTTTCCGCCTGGGTGCCCTGGCGCCATTCCGCCTGGGCGCCTCTTTTCCGCCTGGGCGCCCTGGCGCCTTTTCGCCTGGGTGCCTCTTTTGGCGCATGGGCGCCTACGCCAGGGCGCCTCTTTTCCGCCTGGGCGCCCTGGCGCCTTTCCGCCTGGGCGCCTCTTTTTCGCCTGGGCGCCTCTTTTCCGCCTGGGCGCCCTGGCGCCATTCCGCCTGGGCGCCTCTTTTCCGCCTGGGCGCCCTGGCGCCTTTTCGCCTGGCGCCTCTTTTGGCGCCTGGGCGCCTACGCCAGGGCGCCTCTTTTCCGCCTGGGCGCCTCTTTTTCGCCTGGGCGCCTCTTTTCCGCCTGGGCGCCCTGGCGCCATTCCGCCTGGGCGCCTCTTTTCCGCCTGGGCGCCCTGGCGCCTTTTCGCCTGGCGC
>NW_027182192.1:82500-85000 GCF_029961685.1 Aristolochia californica | reverse complement strand
CGGGACGAGCGCAGGGCTTGCTTTTGGCGGCACACGAAAACACGAACCCGAAAAAGGCGAAAAAGGGACACACGGACAGGCGACACGAAAAAAAAGGGGTCGCCCTACCTAGGTGGGCGCAAAAACCCCGTCGGCCAGGAGGTTTCGCCAAAGTGTCTGTACTGTCACACAGGGTCAATAGCACGGGCATGGCCGGCCGCCGCACGTGCAGCGGCTTACGGACGCACGGTTCGGCGGCACAGGTGCCTGGCGGCTTTAGCACCTTGGGGTGGACAGGCCTGGCGGCAAGGGGGGCTAGGCACCTTGCTGCCAGCCGGCAATGGTGCACGGGGCGGGGCGCCACACAAACACGAAAGAGGGACAAGAGCGGGGCGATGGTCCACAGAGACGAGCCATGCACGGGGCCCGTGATCGCCGACACACGCGAACGCGGACGCGGACAAGGACAAGGACGCGACGCGCGGCGCGCGTGCGAGGTCAAGAGGGGCGCGCGCACGAAAACGCGAAAAAAGGGGCTAGCGGCCGAGAAACGCGAAAAAAACCGGGTCACCTACCTAGCCGAACGCCTAAAATCGCTTCGGGCAGGAGGTTTCGCCAAAGTGTCTGTACTGTCACACGGTCCGTACGGGCGCAACCCCATCGCGCGCCAGCACCCCTTCCTGGGGGCGCCCGCCCGCCAGGCGCCTGGCGCCCCACGCGCGCGCGCCCGGCGCCTGGCGCCTTGCCCCCCACGCGCGCCCGGCGCCTGGCGCCTGGCGCCTCGCCCCCCACGCGCGCGCCCGGCGCCTGGCGCCTTGCCCCCCACGCGCGCCCGGCGCCTGGCGCCTGGCGCCTCGCCCCCCACGCGCGCGCGCGCGTGGCGCCTTGCGCCTCGCCCCCCACGCGCGCGCGCGCGTGGCGCCTTGCGCCTGGCGCCTTGCCTCCGCGCGTGCCTGGCGCCTGGCGCCTTGCCCCCCACGCGCCTGGGCGCCTCTTTTCCGCCTGGGCGCCCTGGCACCTTTCCGCCTGGGCGCCTGTTTTCCGCCTTGGCGCCCTGGCGCCTTTTCGCGTGGGCGCCTCTTTTCCGCCTGGGCGCCATGGCGCCTTTCGGCCTGGGCGACTCTTTTTCGCCTGGGCACCTCTTTTCCGCCTGGGCGCCTCTTTTCCGCCTGGCCAGGGCGCCTCTTTTCCGCCTGGGCGCCATGGCGCCTTTCTGCCTGGGCGCCTCTTTTTCGCCTGGGCGCCTCTTTTCTGCCTGGGCGCCCTGGCGCCTTTTCGCCTGGGCGCCTCTTTCCCACCTGGGCGCCCTGGCGCCTCTTCGCCTGGGCGCCCTGGCGCCTTTTCGCCTGGGCGCCTCTTTTGGCGCCTGGGCGCCTACGCCAGGGCGCCTCTTTTCCGCCTGGGCGCCTCTTTTTCGCCTGGGCGCCTCTTTTCCGCCTGGGTGCCCTGGCGCCATTCCGCCTGGGCGCCTCTTTTCCGCCTGGGCGCCCTGGCGCCTTTTCGCCTGGGTGCCTCTTTTGGCGCCTGGGCGCCTACGCCAGGGCGCCTCTTTTCCGCCAGGGCGCCTCTTTTTCGCCTGGGCGCCTCTTTTCCGCCTGGGCGCCCTGGCGCCTTTTCGCCTGGCGCCTCTTTTGGCGCCTGGGCGCCTACGCCAGGGCGCCTCTTTTCCGCCTGGGCGCCTCTTTTCCGCCTGGGTGCCCTGGCGCCATTCCGCCTGGGCGCCTCTTTTCCGCCTGGGCGCCCTGGCGCCTTTTCGCCTGGGTGCCTCTTTTGGCGCATGGGCGCCTACGCCAGGGCGCCTCTTTTCCGCCTGGGCGCCCTGGCGCCTTTCCGCCTGGGCGCCTCTTTTTCGCCTGGGCGCCTCTTTTCCGCCTGGGCGCCCTGGCGCCATTCCGCCTGGGCGCCTCTTTTCCGCCTGGGCGCCCTGGCGCCTTTTCGCCTGGGTGCCTCTTTTGGCGCATGGGCGCCTACGCCAGGGCGCCTCTTTTCCGCCTGGGCGCCCTGGCGCCTTTCCGCCTGGGCGCCTCTTTTTCGCCTGGGCGCCTCTTTTCCGCCTGGGCGCCCTGGCGCCATTCCGCCTGGGCGCCTCTTTTCCGCCTGGGCGCCCTGGCGCCTTTTCGCCTGGCGCCTCTTTTGGCGCCTGGGCGCCTACGCCAGGGCGCCTCTTTTCCGCCTGGGCGCCTCTTTTTCGCCTGGGCGCCTCTTTTCCGCCTGGGCGCCCTGGCGCCATTCCGCCTGGGCGCCTCTTTTCCGCCTGGGCGCCCTGGCGCCTTTTCGCCTGGCGCCTCTTTTGGCGCCTGGGCGCCTACGCCAGGGCGCCTCTTTTCCGCCTGGGCGCCCTGGCGCCTTTCCGCCTGGGCGCCTCTTTTTCGCCTGGGCGCCTCTTTTTCGCCTGGGCGCCTCGTTTCCGCCTGGGCGCCTCTTTTCCGCCTGGGCGCCCTGGCGCCTTTTCGCCTGGGCGCCTCTTTTCCGCCTGGGCGCGTCTTTTCCGCCTGGGCGCCCTGGCGCCTTTTCGCCTGGG
>NW_027182192.1:40000-42500 GCF_029961685.1 Aristolochia californica | reverse complement strand
TTTGCAGGCCAGCACCGGCGGATGCACGGGTCAAGCGGGACGGGACGAGCGCAAGGCTTGCTTTTGGTGGCACACGAAAACACGAACCCGAAAAAGGGACATACGCACTGGCGACACGCGCGCCCGTTTCGCCTGCCACCCATGCACACTCGCCTGGGCTGCTGGTCACATGCGTCGCTCATAGGCATTTTGCAGGCCAGCACCGGCGGATGCACGGGTCAAGCGGGACGGGACGAGCGCAGGGCTTGCTTTTGGCGGCACACGAAAACACGAACCCGAAAAAGGCGAAAAAGGGACATACACACTGGCGACACGCACGCCCGTTTCGCCTGCCACCCGTGCACACTCGCCTGGGCTGCTGGTCACGTGCGTCGCTCACAGGCATTTTGCAGGCCAGCACCGGCGGATGCACGGGTCAAGCGGGACGGGACGAGCGCAGGGCTTGCTTTTGGCGGCACACGAAAACACGAACCCGAAAAAGGCGAAAAAGGGACACACGGACAGGCGACACGAAAAAAAAGGGGTCGCCCTACCTAGGTGGGCGCAAAAACCCCGTCGGCCAGGAGGTTTCGCCAAAGTGTCTGTACTGTCACACAGGGTCAATAGCACGGGCATGGCCGGCCGCCGCACGTGCAGCGGCTTACGGACGCACGGTTCGGCGGCACAGGTGCCTGGCGGCTTTAGCACCTTGGGGTGGACAGGCCTGGCGGCAAGGGGGGCTAGGCACCTTGCTGCCAGCCGGCAATGGTGCACGGGGCGGGGCGCCACACAAACACGAAAGAGGGACAAGAGCGGGGCGATGGTCCACAGAGACGAGCCATGCACGGGGCCCGTGATCGCCGACACACGCGAACGCGGACGCGGACAAGGACAAGGACGCGACGCGCGGCGCGCGTGCGAGGTCAAGAGGGGCGCGCGCACGAAAACGCGAAAAAAGGGGCTAGCGGCCGAGAAACGCGAAAAAAACCGGGTCACCTACCTAGCCGAACGCCTAAAATCGCTTCGGGCAGGAGGTTTCGCCAAAGTGTCTGTACTGTCACACGGTCCGTACGGGCGCAACCCCATCGCGCGCCAGCACCCCTTCCTGGGGGCGCCCGCCCGCCAGGCGCCTGGCGCCCCACGCGCGCGCGCCCGGCGCCTGGCGCCTTGCCCCCCACGCGCGCCCGGCGCCTGGCGCCTGGCGCCTCGCCCCCCACGCGCGCGCCCGGCGCCTGGCGCCTTGCCCCCCACGCGCGCCCGGCGCCTGGCGCCTGGCGCCTCGCCCCCCACGCGCGCGCGCGCGTGGCGCCTTGCGCCTCGCCCCCCACGCGCGCGCGCGCGTGGCGCCTTGCGCCTGGCGCCTTGCCTCCGCGCGTGCCTGGCGCCTGGCGCCTTGCCCCCCACGCGCCTGGGCGCCTCTTTTCCGCCTGGGCGCCCTGGCACCTTTCCGCCTGGGCGCCTGTTTTCCGCCTTGGCGCCCTGGCGCCTTTTCGCGTGGGCGCCTCTTTTCCGCCTGGGCGCCATGGCGCCTTTCGGCCTGGGCGACTCTTTTTCGCCTGGGCACCTCTTTTCCGCCTGGGCGCCTCTTTTCCGCCTGGCCAGGGCGCCTCTTTTCCGCCTGGGCGCCATGGCGCCTTTCTGCCTGGGCGCCTCTTTTTCGCCTGGGCGCCTCTTTTCTGCCTGGGCGCCCTGGCGCCTTTTCGCCTGGGCGCCTCTTTCCCACCTGGGCGCCCTGGCGCCTCTTCGCCTGGGCGCCCTGGCGCCTTTTCGCCTGGGCGCCTCTTTTGGCGCCTGGGCGCCTACGCCAGGGCGCCTCTTTTCCGCCTGGGCGCCTCTTTTTCGCCTGGGCGCCTCTTTTCCGCCTGGGTGCCCTGGCGCCATTCCGCCTGGGCGCCTCTTTTCCGCCTGGGCGCCCTGGCGCCTTTTCGCCTGGGTGCCTCTTTTGGCGCCTGGGCGCCTACGCCAGGGCGCCTCTTTTCCGCCAGGGCGCCTCTTTTTCGCCTGGGCGCCTCTTTTCCGCCTGGGCGCCCTGGCGCCTTTTCGCCTGGCGCCTCTTTTGGCGCCTGGGCGCCTACGCCAGGGCGCCTCTTTTCCGCCTGGGCGCCTCTTTTCCGCCTGGGTGCCCTGGCGCCATTCCGCCTGGGCGCCTCTTTTCCGCCTGGGCGCCCTGGCGCCTTTTCGCCTGGGTGCCTCTTTTGGCGCATGGGCGCCTACGCCAGGGCGCCTCTTTTCCGCCTGGGCGCCCTGGCGCCTTTCCGCCTGGGCGCCTCTTTTTCGCCTGGGCGCCTCTTTTCCGCCTGGGCGCCCTGGCGCCATTCCGCCTGGGCGCCTCTTTTCCGCCTGGGCGCCCTGGCGCCTTTTCGCCTGGCGCCTCTTTTGGCGCCTGGGCGCCTACGCCAGGGCGCCTCTTTTCCGCCTGGGCGCCTCTTTTTCGCCTGGGCGCCTCTTTTCCGCCTGGGCGCCCTGGCGCCATTCCGCCTGGGCGCCTCTTTTCCGCCTGGGCGCCCTGGCGCCTTTTCGC
>NW_027182191.1:0-19881 GCF_029961685.1 Aristolochia californica | reverse complement strand
ACATGGATTTTGGGGTTCATTTTTTGGTGTGTGAAATAATTTTCTACTTATTATATAGTTTTCAAATTCTTTTTGCACACATGAACTCTAAAATTTTCGTTTTGTTGCGATCTTATATCTTTTTTGTCTACGAGGAAAAAAGGGAGAGTGGAAACTCAAGTTTGGATCTGAAGAAAAAAAAAATTTTCAACATCCAAAAAGGAAATGCACAAATGCTGAGAGAGATAATTCCAAAAAGTATCTGTGATTTTTAAGGATTAGGTAAAAAGTGGGTTGTTTGGCAATGGTAAATATGCAACCACTTGAGAATTTAACTTTTTGTACTCCCTCTAATTTTTGGGCCACTAGGCCTCTTGCATCCTCAACATGCTTGTGGCATGCACACCCCCACCACACTTAAAGCATGTTGCGATCAGTTAGAAGTCTCTTTCCTATAAAATTCCACCAAGCTATTATTAGGGGGTTGTACATGTGGAATTTCCCAAACATGGATTTTGGGGATCATTTTTTGGTGCGTGAAACAATTTTCTATTTATTATCTAGTTTTCAAATTCTTTTTGCACACATGAACTCTAAAATTTTCGTTTTGTTGCGATCTTATATCTTTTTTGTATACGAGGAAAAATGGGAGAGTGGAAACTCAAGTTTGGATCTGAAGAAAAAAAAAAATTTGAACATCCAAAATGGGAATGCACAAATGCTGAGAGAGATAATTCCAAAAAGTATCTGTGATTTTTAAGGATTAGGTAAAAAGTGGGTTGTTTGGCTCTGGTAAATCTCCAACCACTTGAGAATTTAACTTTTTCTACTCCCTCTAATTTTTGGGCCACTAGGCCTCTTGCATCCTCAACATGCTTGTGGCATGCACACCCCCACCACACTTAAAGCATGTTGCGATCAGTTAGAAGTCTCTTTCCTATAAAATTCCACCAAGCTATTATTAGGGGGTTGTACATGTGGAATTTCCCAAACATGGATTTTGGGGATCATTTTTTGGTGCGTGAAATAATTTTCTATTTATTATCTAGTTTTCAAATTCTTTTTGCACACATGAACTCTAAAATTTTCGTTTTGTTGCGATCTTATATCTTTTTTGTTTACGAGGAAAAATGGGAGAGTGGAAACTCAGGTTTGGATCTGAAAAAAAAAAAAAATTTGAACATCCAAAATGGGAATGCACAAATGCTGAGAGAGGTAATTCATAAAAGTATCTATGATTTTTAAGGATTAGCGAAAAGTGGGTTGTTTGGCTCTGGTAAATATCCAACCACTTGAGAATTTAACTTTTTCTACTCCCCCTAATTTTTGGGCCACCAAGCCACTTGCATCCTCAACATGCTTGTTGCATGCACACCCCCACCACACTTAAAGCATGTTAGGAACTGTTAGAAGTCTCTTTCCTATAAAATTCCACCAAGCTATTATTAGGGGGATGTACAATTGGAATTTCCCAAACATGGATTTTGGGGTTCATTTTTTGGTGCGTGAAATAATTTTCTACTTATTATATAGTTTTCAAATTTTTTTTGCACACATGATCTCTAAAATTTTTGTTTTGTTGCGATCTTATATTTTTTTTGTTTACGAGGAAAAATGGGAGAGTGGAAACTCAAGTTTGGATCTGAAGAAAAAAAAAAAATTTGAACATCCAAAATGGGAATGCACAAATGCTGAGAGAGATAATTCCAAAAAGTATCTGTGATTTTTATGGATGGACAAAAAGTGGGTTGTTTGGCTCTAGTAAATATCCAACCACTTGAGAATTTAACTTTTTCTACTCCCCTTAATTTTTGGGCCACTAGGCCACTTGCATCCTCGACATGCTTGTGGCATGCACACCCCCACCACACTTAATGCATGTAGGGATCAGTTAGAAGTCTTTTTCCAATAAAATTCCACCAAGCTATTACTTGGGGGTTGTACATGTGGAATTTCCCAAACGAGGATTTTGGGTTTATTTTTTGGTGCGTGGATTAATTTTCTATTTATTATATTTTTCAATTTTTTTTTGCACACATGAACTCTAAAATTTTCGTTATATTGCAATCTTATATGTTTTTTGTTTACGAGGAAAAATGGGAGAGTGGAAACTCAAGTTTGGATCTGAAGAAAAAAAAAAAATTTGAACATCCAAAATGAGAATGCACAAATGCTGAGAGAGATAATTCCAAAGAGTATCTATGATTTTTAAGGATGGACAAAAAGTGGGTTGTTTGGCTCTGGTAAATATCCAACCACTTGACAATTTAACTTTTTCTACTCCCCCTAATTTTTGGGCCACTAGGCCACTTGCATCCTCAACATGCTTGTGGCATGCACACCCCTACCACACTCAAAGCATGTTGGGATCAGCTAGAAGTCTCTTTCCTATAAAATTCCACAAAGCAATTATTAGGGGGTTGTACATGTGCAATTTCCCAAACGTGGATTTTGGGGTTCATTTTTTGGTGCGTGAAATAATTTTCTACTTATTATATAGTTTTCAAATTCCTTTTGCACACATGATCTCTAAAATTTTCGTTTTGTTGCAATCTTATATCTTTTTTGTTTACGAGGAAAAATGGGAGAGTGGAAACTAAAGTTTGGATCTGAAGAAAAAAAAAAAATTTGAACATCCAAAATGGGAATGCACAAATGCTGAGAGAGGTAATTCCAAAAAGTATCTGTGATTTTTAAGGATGGACATAAAGTGGGTTGTTTGGCTCTGGTAAATATCCAACCACTTGAGAATTTAACTTTTTCTATTCCCCTTAATTTTTGGGCCACTAGGCCACTTGCATCCTCGACATGCTTGTGGCATGCACACCCCCACCACACTTAAAGCATGTTGGGATCAGCTAGAAGTCTCTTTCCTATAAAATTCCACCAAGCAATTATTAGGGAGTTGTACATGTGGAATTTCCCAAACGTGGATTTTGGGGTTCATTTTTTGGTGCGTGAAATAATTTTCTACTTATTATATAGTTTTCAAATTCTTTTTGCACACATGAACTCTAAAATTTTTGTTTTGTTGCGATCTTATATCTTTTTTGTTTACGAAGAAAAATGGGAGTGTGGAAACTCAAGTTTGGATCTGCAGAAAAAAAAAATTTCAACATCCAGAATGGGAATGCACAAATGCTGAGAGAGATAATTCCAAAAAGTATCTGTGATTTTTAAGGATTAGCGAAAAGTGGGTTGTTTGGCTCTGGTAAATATCCAACCACTTGAGAATTTAACTTTTTCTACTCCCCCTAATTTTTGGGCCACTAGGCCACTTGCATCCTCAACATGCTTGTTGTATGCACACCCCCACCACACTTAAAGCATGTTGGGATCTGTTAGAAGTTTATTTCCTGTAAAATTCCACCAAGCTATTATTAGGGGGTTGTACATGTGGAATTTCCCAAACATGGATTTTGGGGTTCATTTTTTGGTGTGTGAAATAATTTTCTACTTATTATATAGTTTTCAAATTCTTTTTGCACACATGAACTCTAAAATTTTCGTTTTGTTGCGATCTTATATCTTTTTTGTCTACGAGGAAAAAAGGGAGAGTGGAAACTCAAGTTTGGATCTGAAGAAAAAAAAAATTTTCAACATCCAAAAAGGAAATGCACAAATGCTGAGAGAGATAATTCCAAAAAGTATCTGTGATTTTTAAGGATTAGGTAAAAAGTGGGTTGTTTGGCAATGGTAAATATGCAACCACTTGAGAATTTAACTTTTTGTACTCCCTCTAATTTTTGGGCCACTAGGCCTCTTGCATCCTCAACATGCTTGTGGCATGCACACCCCCACCACACTTAAAGCATGTTGCGATCAGTTAGAAGTCTCTTTCCTATAAAATTCCACCAAGCTATTATTAGGGGGTTGTACATGTGGAATTTCCCAAACATGGATTTTGGGGATCATTTTTTGGTGCGTGAAACAATTTTCTATTTATTATCTAGTTTTCAAATTCTTTTTGCACACATGAACTCTAAAATTTTCGTTTTGTTGCGATCTTATATCTTTTTTGTATACGAGGAAAAATGGGAGAGTGGAAACTCAAGTTTGGATCTGAAGAAAAAAAAAAATTTGAACATCCAAAATGGGAATGCACAAATGCTGAGAGAGATAATTCCAAAAAGTATCTGTGATTTTTAAGGATTAGGTAAAAAGTGGGTTGTTTGGCTCTGGTAAATCTCCAACCACTTGAGAATTTAACTTTTTCTACTCCCTCTAATTTTTGGGCCACTAGGCCTCTTGCATCCTCAACATGCTTGTGGCATGCACACCCCCACCACACTTAAAGCATGTTGCGATCAGTTAGAAGTCTCTTTCCTATAAAATTCCACCAAGCTATTATTAGGGGGTTGTACATGTGGAATTTCCCAAACATGGATTTTGGGGATCATTTTTTGGTGCGTGAAATAATTTTCTATTTATTATCTAGTTTTCAAATTCTTTTTGCACACATGAACTCTAAAATTTTCGTTTTGTTGCGATCTTATATCTTTTTTGTTTACGAGGAAAAATGGGAGAGTGGAAACTCAGGTTTGGATCTGAAAAAAAAAAAAAATTTGAACATCCAAAATGGGAATGCACAAATGCTGAGAGAGGTAATTCATAAAAGTATCTATGATTTTTAAGGATTAGCGAAAAGTGGGTTGTTTGGCTCTGGTAAATATCCAACCACTTGAGAATTTAACTTTTTCTACTCCCCCTAATTTTTGGGCCACCAAGCCACTTGCATCCTCAACATGCTTGTTGCATGCACACCCCCACCACACTTAAAGCATGTTAGGAACTGTTAGAAGTCTCTTTCCTATAAAATTCCACCAAGCTATTATTAGGGGGATGTACAATTGGAATTTCCCAAACATGGATTTTGGGGTTCATTTTTTGGTGCGTGAAATAATTTTCTACTTATTATATAGTTTTCAAATTTTTTTTGCACACATGATCTCTAAAATTTTTGTTTTGTTGCGATCTTATATTTTTTTTGTTTACGAGGAAAAATGGGAGAGTGGAAACTCAAGTTTGGATCTGAAGAAAAAAAAAAAATTTGAACATCCAAAATGGGAATGCACAAATGCTGAGAGAGATAATTCCAAAAAGTATCTGTGATTTTTATGGATGGACAAAAAGTGGGTTGTTTGGCTCTAGTAAATATCCAACCACTTGAGAATTTAACTTTTTCTACTCCCCTTAATTTTTGGGCCACTAGGCCACTTGCATCCTCGACATGCTTGTGGCATGCACACCCCCACCACACTTAATGCATGTAGGGATCAGTTAGAAGTCTTTTTCCAATAAAATTCCACCAAGCTATTACTTGGGGGTTGTACATGTGGAATTTCCCAAACGAGGATTTTGGGTTTATTTTTTGGTGCGTGGATTAATTTTCTATTTATTATATTTTTCAATTTTTTTTTGCACACATGAACTCTAAAATTTTCGTTATATTGCAATCTTATATGTTTTTTGTTTACGAGGAAAAATGGGAGAGTGGAAACTCAAGTTTGGATCTGAAGAAAAAAAAAAATTTTGAACATCCAAAATGAGAATGCACAAATGCTGAGAGAGATAATTCCAAAGAGTATCTATGATTTTTAAGGATGGACAAAAAGTGGGTTGTTTGGCTCTGGTAAATATCCAACCACTTGACAATTTAACTTTTTCTACTCCCCCTAATTTTTGGGCCACTAGGCCACTTGCATCCTCAACATGCTTGTGGCATGCACACCCCTACCACACTCAAAGCATGTTGGGATCAGCTAGAAGTCTCTTTCCTATAAAATTCCACAAAGCAATTATTAGGGGGTTGTACATGTGCAATTTCCCAAACGTGGATTTTGGGGTTCATTTTTTGGTGCGTGAAATAATTTTCTACTTATTATATAGTTTTCAAATTCCTTTTGCACACATGATCTCTAAAATTTTCGTTTTGTTGCAATCTTATATCTTTTTTGTTTACGAGGAAAAATGGGAGAGTGGAAACTAAAGTTTGGATCTGAAGAAAAAAAAAAAATTTGAACATCCAAAATGGGAATGCACAAATGCTGAGAGAGGTAATTCCAAAAAGTATCTGTGATTTTTAAGGATGGACATAAAGTGGGTTGTTTGGCTCTGGTAAATATCCAACCACTTGAGAATTTAACTTTTTCTATTCCCCTTAATTTTTGGGCCACTAGGCCACTTGCATCCTCGACATGCTTGTGGCATGCACACCCCCACCACACTTAAAGCATGTTGGGATCAGCTAGAAGTCTCTTTCCTATAAAATTCCACCAAGCAATTATTAGGGAGTTGTACATGTGGAATTTCCCAAACGTGGATTTTGGGGTTCATTTTTTGGTGCGTGAAATAATTTTCTACTTATTATATAGTTTTCAAATTCTTTTTGCACACATGAACTCTAAAATTTTTGTTTTGTTGCGATCTTATATCTTTTTTGTTTACGAAGAAAAATGGGAGTGTGGAAACTCAAGTTTGGATCTGCAGAAAAAAAAAATTTCAACATCCAGAATGGGAATGCACAAATGCTGAGAGAGATAATTCCAAAAAGTATCTGTGATTTTTAAGGATTAGCGAAAAGTGGGTTGTTTGGCTCTGGTAAATATCCAACCACTTGAGAATTTAACTTTTTCTACTCCCCCTAATTTTTGGGCCACTAGGCCACTTGCATCCTCAACATGCTTGTTGTATGCACACCCCCACCACACTTAAAGCATGTTGGGATCTGTTAGAAGTTTATTTCCTGTAAAATTCCACCAAGCTATTATTAGGGGGTTGTACATGTGGAATTTCCCAAACATGGATTTTGGGGTTCATTTTTTGGTGTGTGAAATAATTTTCTACTTATTATATAGTTTTCAAATTCTTTTTGCACACATGAACTCTAAAATTTTCGTTTTGTTGCGATCTTATATCTTTTTTGTCTACGAGGAAAAAAGGGAGAGTGGAAACTCAAGTTTGGATCTGAAGAAAAAAAAAATTTTCAACATCCAAAAAGGAAATGCACAAATGCTGAGAGAGATAATTCCAAAAAGTATCTGTGATTTTTAAGGATTAGGTAAAAAGTGGGTTGTTTGGCAATGGTAAATATGCAACCACTTGAGAATTTAACTTTTTGTACTCCCTCTAATTTTTGGGCCACTAGGCCTCTTGCATCCTCAACATGCTTGTGGCATGCACACCCCCACCACACTTAAAGCATGTTGCGATCAGTTAGAAGTCTCTTTCCTATAAAATTCCACCAAGCTATTATTAGGGGGTTGTACATGTGGAATTTCCCAAACATGGATTTTGGGGATCATTTTTTGGTGCGTGAAACAATTTTCTATTTATTATCTAGTTTTCAAATTCTTTTTGCACACATGAACTCTAAAATTTTCGTTTTGTTGCGATCTTATATCTTTTTTGTATACGAGGAAAAATGGGAGAGTGGAAACTCAAGTTTGGATCTGAAGAAAAAAAAAAATTTGAACATCCAAAATGGGAATGCACAAATGCTGAGAGAGATAATTCCAAAAAGTATCTGTGATTTTTAAGGATTAGGTAAAAAGTGGGTTGTTTGGCTCTGGTAAATCTCCAACCACTTGAGAATTTAACTTTTTCTACTCCCTCTAATTTTTGGGCCACTAGGCCTCTTGCATCCTCAACATGCTTGTGGCATGCACACCCCCACCACACTTAAAGCATGTTGCGATCAGTTAGAAGTCTCTTTCCTATAAAATTCCACCAAGCTATTATTAGGGGGTTGTACATGTGGAATTTCCCAAACATGGATTTTGGGGATCATTTTTTGGTGCGTGAAATAATTTTCTATTTATTATCTAGTTTTCAAATTCTTTTTGCACACATGAACTCTAAAATTTTCGTTTTGTTGCGATCTTATATCTTTTTTGTTTACGAGGAAAAATGGGAGAGTGGAAACTCAGGTTTGGATCTGAAAAAAAAAAAAAATTTGAACATCCAAAATGGGAATGCACAAATGCTGAGAGAGGTAATTCATAAAAGTATCTATGATTTTTAAGGATTAGCGAAAAGTGGGTTGTTTGGCTCTGGTAAATATCCAACCACTTGAGAATTTAACTTTTTCTACTCCCCCTAATTTTTGGGCCACCAAGCCACTTGCATCCTCAACATGCTTGTTGCATGCACACCCCCACCACACTTAAAGCATGTTAGGAACTGTTAGAAGTCTCTTTCCTATAAAATTCCACCAAGCTATTATTAGGGGGATGTACAATTGGAATTTCCCAAACATGGATTTTGGGGTTCATTTTTTGGTGCGTGAAATAATTTTCTACTTATTATATAGTTTTCAAATTTTTTTTGCACACATGATCTCTAAAATTTTTGTTTTGTTGCGATCTTATATTTTTTTTGTTTACGAGGAAAAATGGGAGAGTGGAAACTCATGTTTGGATCTGAAGAAAAAAAAAAAATTTGAACATCCAAAATGGGAATGCACAAATGCTGAGAGAGATAATTCCAAAAAGTATCTGTGATTTTTATGGATGGACAAAAAGTGGGTTGTTTGGCTCTAGTAAATATCCAACCACTTGAGAATTTAACTTTTTCTACTCCCCTTAATTTTTGGGCCACTAGGCCACTTGCATCCTCGACATGCTTGTGGCATGCACACCCCCACCACACTTAATGCATGTAGGGATCAGTTAGAAGTCTTTTTCCAATAAAATTCCACCAAGCTATTACTTGGGGGTTGTACATGTGGAATTTCCCAAACGAGGATTTTGGGTTTATTTTTTGGTGCGTGGATTAATTTTCTATTTATTATATTTTTCAATTTTTTTTTGCACACATGAACTCTAAAATTTTCGTTATATTGCAATCTTATATGTTTTTTGTTTACGAGGAAAAATGGGAGAGTGGAAACTCAAGTTTGGATCTGAAGAAAAAAAAAAAATTTGAACATCCAAAATGAGAATGCACAAATGCTGAGAGAGATAATTCCAAAGAGTATCTATGATTTTTAAGGATGGACAAAAAGTGGGTTGTTTGGCTCTGGTAAATATCCAACCACTTGACAATTTAACTTTTTCTACTCCCCCTAATTTTTGGGCCACTAGGCCACTTGCATCCTCAACATGCTTGTGGCATGCACACCCCTACCACACTCAAAGCATGTTGGGATCAGCTAGAAGTCTCTTTCCTATAAAATTCCACAAAGCAATTATTAGGGGGTTGTACATGTGCAATTTCCCAAACGTGGATTTTGGGGTTCATTTTTTGGTGCGTGAAATAATTTTCTACTTATTATATAGTTTTCAAATTCCTTTTGCACACATGATCTCTAAAATTTTCGTTTTGTTGCAATCTTATATCTTTTTTGTTTACGAGGAAAAATGGGAGAGTGGAAACTAAAGTTTGGATCTGAAGAAAAAAAAAAAATTTGAACATCCAAAATGGGAATGCACAAATGCTGAGAGAGGTAATTCCAAAAAGTATCTGTGATTTTTAAGGATGGACATAAAGTGGGTTGTTTGGCTCTGGTAAATATCCAACCACTTGAGAATTTAACTTTTTCTATTCCCCTTAATTTTTGGGCCACTAGGCCACTTGCATCCTCGACATGCTTGTGGCATGCACACCCCCACCACACTTAAAGCATGTTGGGATCAGCTAGAAGTCTCTTTCCTATAAAATTCCACCAAGTAATTATTAGGGAGTTGTACATGTGGAATTTCCCAAACGTGGATTTTGGGGTTCATTTTTTGGTGCGTGAAATAATTTTCTACTTATTATATAGTTTTCAAATTCTTTTTGCACACATGAACTCTAAAATTTTTGTTTTGTTGCGATCTTATATCTTTTTTGTTTACGAAGAAAAATGGGAGAATGGAAACTCAAGTTTGGATCTGCAGAAAAAAAAAAATTTCAACATCCAGAATGGGAATGCACAAATGCTGAGAGAGATAATTCCAAAAAGTATCTGTGATTTTTAAGGATTAGCGAAAAGTGGGTTGTTTGGCTCTGGTAAATATCCAACCACTTGAGAATTTAACTTTTTCTACTCCCCCTAATTTTTGGGCCACTAGGCCACTTGCATCCTCAACATGCTTGTTGTATGCACACCCCCACCACACTTAAAGCATGTTGGGATCTGTTAGAAGTTTATTTCCTGTAAAATTCCACCAAGCTATTATTAGGGGGTTGTACATGTGGAATTTCCCAAACATGGATTTTGGGGTTCATTTTTTGGTGTGTGAAATAATTTTCTACTTATTATATAGTTTTCAAATTCTTTTTGCACACATGAACTCTAAAATTTTCGTTTTGTTGCGATCTTATATCTTTTTTGTCTACGAGGAAAAAAGGGAGAGTGGAAACTCAAGTTTGGATCTGAAGAAAAAAAAAATTTTCAACATCCAAAAAGGAAATGCACAAATGCTGAGAGAGATAATTCCAAAAAGTATCTGTGATTTTTAAGGATTAGGTAAAAAGTGGGTTGTTTGGCAATGGTAAATATGCAACCACTTGAGAATTTAACTTTTTGTACTCCCTCTAATTTTTGGGCCACTAGGCCTCTTGCATCCTCAACATGCTTGTGGCATGCACACCCCCACCACACTTAAAGCATGTTGCGATCAGTTAGAAGTCTCTTTCCTATAAAATTCCACCAAGCTATTATTAGGGGGTTGTACATGTGGAATTTCCCAAACATGGATTTTGGGGATCATTTTTTGGTGCGTGAAACAATTTTCTATTTATTATCTAGTTTTCAAATTCTTTTTGCACACATGAACTCTAAAATTTTCGTTTTGTTGCGATCTTATATCTTTTTTGTATACGAGGAAAAATGGGAGAGTGGAAACTCAAGTTTGGATCTGAAGAAAAAAAAAAATTTGAACATCCAAAATGGGAATGCACAAATGCTGAGAGAGATAATTCCAAAAAGTATCTGTGATTTTTAAGGATTAGGTAAAAAGTGGGTTGTTTGGCTCTGGTAAATCTCCAACCACTTGAGAATTTAACTTTTTCTACTCCCTCTAATTTTTGGGCCACTAGGCCTCTTGCATCCTCAACATGCTTGTGGCATGCACACCCCCACCACACTTAAAGCATGTTGCGATCAGTTAGAAGTCTCTTTCCTATAAAATTCCACCAAGCTATTATTAGGGGGTTGTACATGTGGAATTTCCCAAACATGGATTTTGGGGATCATTTTTTGGTGCGTGAAATAATTTTCTATTTATTATCTAGTTTTCAAATTCTTTTTGCACACATGAACTCTAAAATTTTCGTTTTGTTGCGATCTTATATCTTTTTTGTTTACGAGGAAAAATGGGAGAGTGGAAACTCAGGTTTGGATCTGAAAAAAAAAAAAAATTTGAACATCCAAAATGGGAATGCACAAATGCTGAGAGAGGTAATTCATAAAAGTATCTATGATTTTTAAGGATTAGCGAAAAGTGGGTTGTTTGGCTCTGGTAAATATCCAACCACTTGAGAATTTAACTTTTTCTACTCCCCCTAATTTTTGGGCCACCAAGCCACTTGCATCCTCAACATGCTTGTTGCATGCACACCCCCACCACACTTAAAGCATGTTAGGAACTGTTAGAAGTCTCTTTCCTATAAAATTCCACCAAGCTATTATTAGGGGGATGTACAATTGGAATTTCCCAAACATGGATTTTGGGGTTCATTTTTTGGTGCGTGAAATAATTTTCTACTTATTATATAGTTTTCAAATTTTTTTTGCACACATGATCTCTAAAATTTTTGTTTTGTTGCGATCTTATATTTTTTTTGTTTACGAGGAAAAATGGGAGAGTGGAAACTCATGTTTGGATCTGAAGAAAAAAAAAAAATTTGAACATCCAAAATGGGAATGCACAAATGCTGAGAGAGATAATTCCAAAAAGTATCTGTGATTTTTATGGATGGACAAAAAGTGGGTTGTTTGGCTCTAGTAAATATCCAACCACTTGAGAATTTAACTTTTTCTACTCCCCTTAATTTTTGGGCCACTAGGCCACTTGCATCCTCGACATGCTTGTGGCATGCACACCCCCACCACACTTAATGCATGTAGGGATCAGTTAGAAGTCTTTTTCCAATAAAATTCCACCAAGCTATTACTTGGGGGTTGTACATGTGGAATTTCCCAAACGAGGATTTTGGGTTTATTTTTTGGTGCATGGATTAATTTTCTATTTATTATATTTTTCAATTTTTTTTTGCACACATGAACTCTAAAATTTTCGTTATATTGCAATCTTATATGTTTTTTGTTTACGAGGAAAAATGGGAGAGTGGAAACTCAAGTTTGGATCTGAAGAAAAAAAAAAAATTTGAACATCCAAAATGAGAATGCACAAATGCTGAGAGAGATAATTCCAAAGAGTATCTATGATTTTTAAGGATGGACAAAAAGTGGGTTGTTTGGCTCTGGTAAATATCCAACCACTTGACAATTTAACTTTTTCTACTCCCCCTAATTTTTGGGCCACTAGGCCACTTGCATCCTCAACATGCTTGTGGCATGCACACCCCTACCACACTCAAAGCATGTTGGGATCAGCTAGAAGTCTCTTTCATATAAAATTCCACAAAGCAATTATTAGGGGGTTGTACATGTGCAATTTCCCAAACGTGGATTTTGGGGTTCATTTTTTGGTGCGTGAAATAATTTTCTACTTATTATATAGTTTTCAAATTCCTTTTGCACACATGATCTCTAAAATTTTCGTTTTGTTGCGATCTTATATCTTTTTTGTTTACGAAGAAAAATGGGAGAATGGAAACTCAAGTTTGGATCTGCAGAAAAAAAAAAATTTCAACATCCAGAATGGGAATGCACAAATGCTGAGAGAGATAATTCCAAAAAGTATCTGTGATTTTTAAGGATTAGCGAAAAGTGGGTTGTTTGGCTCTGGTAAATATCCAACCACTTGAGAATTTAACTTTTTCTACTCCCCCTAATTTTTGGGCCACTAGGCCACTTGCATCCTCAACATGCTTGTTGTATGCACACCCCCACCACACTTAAAGCATGTTGGGATCTGTTAGAAGTTTATTTCCTGTAAAATTCCACCAAGCTATTATTAGGGGGTTGTACATGTGGAATTTCCCAAACATGGATTTTGGGGTTCATTTTTTGGTGTGTGAAATAATTTTCTACTTATTATATAGTTTTCAAATTCTTTTTGCACACATGAACTCTAAAATTTTCGTTAGAAGTCTTCTACTTGCATTTTTTGGGCCACTAGGCCACTTGCATCCTCAACATGCTTGTGGCATGCACACCCCTACCACACTTAAAGCATGTTGGGATCAGCTAGAAGTCTCTTTCCTATAAAATTCCACCAAGCAATTATTAGGGGGTTGTACATGTGGAATTTCCCAAACGTGGATTTTGGGGGCATGTTGGGATCAGTTAGAAGTCTCTTTCCTTTAAAATTCCACCAAGCTATTATTAGGGGGTTGTACATATGGAATTTCCCAAACATGGATTTTGGGGTTCATTTTTTGGTGCGTGAAATAATTTTCTATTTACTATATAGTTTTCAAATTCTTTTGCACACATGAACTCTAAAATTTTCGATTTTTTGCAATCTTATATCTTTTTTGTTTACGAGGAAAAATGGGAGAGTGGAAACTCAAGTTTGGATCTGAACAAAAAAAAAAAATTTGAACATCCAAAATGGGAATGCACAAATGCTGAGAGTGATAATTCCATAATGTATCTGGGATTTTTAAGGATGGGCCAAAAGTGGGTTGTTTGGCTCTGGTAAATATCCAACCACTTGAGAATTTAACTTTTTTTACTCCCCCTAATTTTTGGGCCACTAGGCCACTTGCATCCTCAACATGCTTGTGGCATGCACACCCCCCATCACACATAAAACATGTTGGGATCAGTTAGAAGTCTCTTTCCTATAAAATTCCACTAAGCTATTATTAAGGGGTTGTACATGTGGAATTTCCCAAACATGGATTTTGGGGTTCATTTTTTGGTGCGTGAAATAATTTTCTATTTATTATATAGTTTTCAAATTCTTTTTGCACACATGAACTCTAAAATTTTCGTTTTGTTGCGATCTTATATCTTTTTTGTTTACGAGGAAAAATGGGAGAGTGGAAAGTCAAGTTTGGGTCTGAAGAAAAAAAAAAAATTTGAACATCCAAAAGGGAATGCACAAATGCTGAGAGAGATAATTCCAAAAAGTATCTGTGATTTTTAAGGATGGACATAAAGTGGGTTGTTTGGCTCTGGTAAATATCCAATCACTTGAGAATTTAACTTTTTCTATTCCCCTTAATTTTTGGGCCACTAGGCCACTTGCATCCTCGACATGCTTGTGGCATGCACACCCCCACCACACTTAAAGCATGTTGGGATCAGCTAGAAGTCTCTTTCCTATAAAATTCCACCAAGCAATTATTAGGGGGTTGTACATGTGGAATTTCCCAAACGTGGATTTTGGGGTTCATTTTTTGGTGCGTGAAATAATTTTCTACTTATTATATAGTTTTCAATTCTTTTTGCACACATGAACTCTAAAATTTTAGTGATGTTGCGATCTTATATGTTTTTTGTTTACGAGGAAAAATGGGAGAATGGAAACTCAAGTTTGGATCTGAAGAAAAAAAAAAAAATTTGAACATCCAAAATGAGAATGCACAAATGCTGAGAGAGATAATTCCAAAAAGTATCTGTGATTTTTAAGGATGGACAAAAAGTGGGTTGTTTGGCTCTGGAAAATATCCAACCACTTGAGAATTTAACTTTTTCTACTCCCCCTAATTTTTGGGCCACTAGGCCACTTGCATCCTCAACATGCTTGTGGCATGCACACCCCTACCACACTTAAAGCATGTTGGGATCAGCTAGAAGTCTCTTTCCTATAAAATTCCACCAAGCAATTATTAGGGGGTTGTACATGTGGAATTTCCCAAACGTGGATTTTGGGGGCATGTTGGGATCAGTTAGAAGTCTCTTTCCTTTAAAATTCCACCAAGCTATTATTAGGGGGTTGTACATATGGAATTTCCCAAACATGGATTTTGGGGTTCATTTTTTGGTGCGTGAAATAATTTTCTATTTACTATATAGTTTTCAAATTCTTTTGCACACATGAACTCTAAAATTTTCGATTTTTTGCAATCTTATATCTTTTTTGTTTACGAGGAAAAATGGGAGAGTAGAAACTCAAGTTTGGATCTGAACAAAAAAAAAAAATTTGAACATCCAAAATGGGAATGCACAAATGCTGAGAGTGATAATTCCATAATGTATCTGGGATTTTTAAGGATGGGCCAAAAGTGGGTTGTTTGGCTCTGGTAAATATCCAACCACTTGAGAATTTAACTTTTTTTACTCCCCCTAATTTTTGGGCCACTAGGCCACTTGCATCCTCAACATGCTTGTGGCATGCACACCCCCCATCACACATAAAACATGTTGGGATCAGTTAGAAGTCTCTTTCCTATAAAATTCCACTAAGCTATTATTAAGGGGTTGTACATGTGGAATTTCCCAAACATGGATTTTGGGGTTCATTTTTTGGTGCGTGAAATAATTTTCTATTTATTATATAGTTTTCAAATTCTTTTTGCACACATGAACTCTAAAATTTTCGTTTTGTTGCGATCTTATATCTTTTTTGTCTACGAGGCAAAATGGGAGAGTGGAAAGTCAAGTTTGGGTCTGAAGAAAAAAAAAAAATTTGAACATCCAAAAGGGAATGCACAAATGCTGAGAGAGATAATTCCAAAAAGTATCTGTGATTTTTAAGGATGGACATAAAGTGGGTTGTTTGGCTCTGGTAAATATCCAACCACTTGAGAATTTAACTTTTTCTATTCCCCTTAATTTTTGGGCCACTAGGCCACTTCCATCCTCAACATGCTTGTGGCATGCACACCCCCACCACACTTAAAGCATGTTGGGATCAGCTAGAAGTCTCTTTCCTATAAAATTCCACCAAGCAATTATTAGGGGGTTGTACATGTGGAATTTCCCAAACGTGGATTTTGGGGTTCATTTTTTGGTGCGTGAAATAATTTTCTACTTATTATATAGTTTTCAATTCTTTTTGCACACATGAACTCTAAAATTTTAGTGATGTTGCGATCTTATATGTTTTTTGTTTACGAGGAAAAATGGGAGAATGGAAACTCAAGTTTGGATCTGAAGAAAAAAAAAAAAATTTGAACATCCAAAATGAGAATGCACAAATGCTGAGAGAGATAATTCCAAAAAGTATCTGTGATTTTTAAGGATGGACAAAAAGTGGGTTGTTTGGCTCTGGAAAATATCCAACCACTTGAGAATTTAACTTTTTCTACTCCCCCTAATTTTTGGGCCACTAGGCCACTTGCATCCTCAACATGCTTGTGGCATGCACACCCCTACCACACTTAAAGCATGTTGGGATCAGCTAGAAGTCTCTTTCCTATAAAATTCCACCAAGCAATTATTAGGGGGTTGTACATGTGGAATTTCCCAAACTGGATTTTGGGGGCATGTTGGGATCAGTTAGAAGTCTCTTTCCTTTAAAATTCCACCAAGCTATTATTAGGGGGTTGTACATATGGAATTTCCCAAACATGGATTTTGGGGTTCATTTTTTGGTGCGTGAAATAATTTTCTATTTACTATATAGTTTTCAAATTCTTTTGCACACATGAACTCTAAAATTTTCGATTTTTTGCAATCTTATATCTTTTTTGTTTACGAGGAAAAATGGGAGAGTGGAAACTCAAGTTTGGATCTGAACAAAAAAAAAAAATTTGAACATCCAAAATGGGAATGCACAAATGCTGAGAGTGATAATTCCATAATGTATCTGGGATTTTTAAGGATGGGCAAAAAGTGGGTTGTTTGGCTCTGGTAAATATCCAACCACTTGAGAATTTAACTTTTTTTACTCCCCCTAATTTTTGGGCCACTAGGCCACTTGCATCCTCAACATGCTTGTGGCATGCACACCCCCCATCACACATAAAACATGTTGGGATCAGTTAGAAGTCTCTTTCCTATAAAATTCCACTAAGCTATTATTAAGGGGTTGTACATGTGGAATTTCCCAAACATGGATTTTGGGGTTCATTTTTTGGTGCGTGAAATAATTTTCTATTTATTATATAGTTTTCAAATTCTTTTTGCACACATGAACTCTAAAATTTTCGTTTTGTTGCGATCTTATATCTTTTTTGTCTACGAGGCAAAATGGGAGAGTGGAAAGTCAAGTTTGGGTCTGAAGAAAAAAAAAAAATTTGAACATCCAAAAGGGAATGCACAAATGCTGAGAGAGATAATTCCAAAAAGTATCTGTGATTTTTAAGGATGGACATAAAGTGGGTTGTTTGGCTCGGGTAAATATCCAACCACTTGAGAATTTAACTTTTTCTATTCCCCTTAATTTTTGGGCCACTAGGCCACTTCCATCCTCAACATGCTTGTGGCATGCACACCCCCACCACACTTAAAGCATGTTGGGATCAGCTAGAAGTCTCTTTCCTATAAAATTCCACCAAGCAATTATTAGGGGGTTGTACATGTGGAATTTCCCAAACGTGGATTTTGGGGTTCATTTTTTGGTGCGTGAAATAATTTTCTACTTATTATATAGTTTTCAATTCTTTTTGCACACATGAACTCTAAAATTTTAGTGATGTTGCGATCTTATATGTTTTTTGTTTACGAGGAAAAATGGGAGAATGGAAACTCAAGTTTGGATCTGAAGAAAAAAAAAAAAATTTGAACATCCAAAATGAGAATGCACAAATGCTGAGAGAGATAATTCCAAAAAGTATCTGTGATTTTTAAGGATGGACAAAAAGTGGGTTGTTTGGCTCTGGAAAATATCCAACCACTTGAGAATTTAACTTTTTCTACTCCCCCTAATTTTTGGGCCACTAGGCCACTTGCATCCTCAACATGCTTGTGGCATGCACACCCCTACCACACTTAAAGCATGTTGGGATCAGCTAGAAGTCTCTTTCCTATAAAATTCCACCAAGCAATTATTAGGGGGTTGTACATGTGGAATTTCCCAAACGTGGATTTTGGGGGCATGTTGGGATCAGTTAGAAGTCTCTTTCCTTTAAAATTCCACCAAGCTATTATTAGGGGGTTGTACATATGGAATTTCCCAAACATGGATTTTGGGGTTCATTTTTTGGTGCGTGAAATAATTTTCTATTTACTATATAGTTTTCAAATTCTTTTGCACACATGAACTCTAAAATTTTCGATTTTTTGCAATCTTATATCTTTTTTGTTTACGAGGAAAAATGGGAGAGTGGAAACTCAAGTTTGGATCTGAACAAAAAAAAAAAATTTGAACATCCAAAATGGGAATGCACAAATGCTGAGAGTGATAATTCCATAATGTATCTGGGATTTTTAAGGATGGGCAAAAAGTGGGTTGTTTGGCTCTGGTAAATATCCAACCACTTGAGAATTTAACTTTTTTTACTCCCCCTAATTTTTGGGCCACTAGGCCACTTGCATCCTCAACATGCTTGTGGCATGCACACCCCCCATCACACATAAAACATGTTGGGATCAGTTAGAAGTCTCTTTCCTATAAAATTCCACTAAGCTATTATTAAGGGGTTGTACATGTGGAATTTCCCAAACATGGATTTTGGGGTTCATTTTTTGGTGCGTGAAATAATTTTCTATTTATTATATAGTTTTCAAATTCTTTTTGCACACATGAACTCTAAAATTTTCGTTTTGTTGCGATCTTATATCTTTTTTGTCTACGAGGCAAAATGGGAGAGTGGAAAGTCAAGTTTGGGTCTGAAGAAAAAAAAAAAATTTGAACATCCAAAAGGGAATGCACAAATGCTGAGAGAGATAATTCCAAAAAGTATCTGTGATTTTTAAGGATGGACATAAAGTGGGTTGTTTGGCTCGGGTAAATATCCAACCACTTGAGAATTTAACTTTTTCTATTCCCCTTAATTTTTGGGCCACTAGGCCACTTCCATCCTCAACATGCTTGTGGCATGCACACCCCCACCACACTTAAAGCATGTTGGGATCAGCTAGAAGTCTCTTTCCTATAAAATTCCACCAAGCAATTATTAGGGGGTTGTACATGTGGAATTTCCCAAACGTGGATTTTGGGGTTCATTTTTTGGTGCGTGAAATAATTTTCTACTTATTATATAGTTTTCAATTCTTTTTGCACACATGAACTCTAAAATTTTAGTGATGTTGCGATCTTATATGTTTTTTGTTTACGAGGAAAAATGGGAGAATGGAAACTCAAGTTTGGATCTGAAGAAAAAAAAAAAAATTTGAACATCCAAAATGAGAATGCACAAATGCTGAGAGAGATAATTCCAAAAAGTATCTGTGATTTTTAAGGATGGACAAAAAGTGGGTTGTTTGGCTCTGGAAAATATCCAACCACTTGAGAATTTAACTTTTTCTACTCCCCCTAATTTTTGGGCCACTAGGCCACTTGCATCCTCAACATGCTTGTGGCATGCACACCCCTACCACACTTAAAGCATGTTGGGATCAGCTAGAAGTCTCTTTCCTATAAAATTCCACCAAGCAATTATTAGGGGGTTGTACATGTGGAATTTCCCAAACGTGGATTTTGGGGTTCATTTTTTGGTGCGTGAAATAATTTTCTACTTATTATATAGTTTTCAATTCTTTTTGCACACATGAACTCTAAAATTTTAGTGATGTTGCGATCTTATATGTTTTTTGTTTACGAGGAAAAATGGGAGAATGGAAACTCAAGTTTGGATCTGAAGAAAAAAAAAAAAATTTGAACATCCAAAATGAGAATGCACAAATGCTGAGAGAGATAATTCCAAAAAGTATCTGTGATTTTTAAGGATGGACAAAAAGTGGGTTGTTTGGCTCTGGAAAATATCCAACCACTTGAGAATTTAACTTTTTCTACT